>NC_091314.1:23528596-23551096 GCF_038502225.1 Cherax quadricarinatus
CAAGTATTCGGTTGTGAAGGGAGCTGATCGCGTCGTCAATTGCAGTGGAAGGTAAATTTTCCAACGAAACAATATCATCGTTACCAAGAAATGCCCTGAAGGCGTCAAAGCCTAGGGTGTTGAGATTGGGTTTAGGAGGTACAGGTTTTCTAAATGGAGAAGCTTGTAGCTGTATTATAACAGGGATATGGTCGGATCCTATGTTCCCACCAGTAGGGACTCTGCAATGAAAAAGGTCACAGTCTCTGTTGGCCAAGACTATATCTGGTGTCCCCGGGCGAGAACCGACGTACGTCTTAAAGAATGGTCCTTGAACCGACAGATTTCTCGCTGTCATGATATTAAATAATTGATTTCCTTTCAAGTCGCCCAACGGATTATCAACTCCGTAGTTAAAGAGTGCAGGGTGATGTGCGTTAAAATCTCCTGTCAGAATTGTAGGAATATTTCTGCTTAATATCCGATGTAGGAGAATGGACTCTATTGGTTGTCTTGGAGGAAAATATCCAGTTCCTATCAGTAGTTGACCATAAGATGTCGTCAGTTCAATTGCAATAATGTTATCTTCGTCAACGTGAATATTTCGAAACGCATATCCTAATTAACTAAGACGGCCATGCCACTATGGGGCCCCTCTCAATTTCTCCACAGTAGAGTAACCACGTAATTTGATATGTTGATCAACTCCCGCAGCTGTCTTATTCAGGAGGATAACGTCAAGGTTGTAATTGTGTAGTTCAACTTCGAGGAGGTAACGGTTATTAAAGAAATGTCGAACATTAAGTTGGAAAATTGTAATCTCCATTACTTCTTGCACTTCGCGCGTTTACTGCTGACAGATTGTGGACGTCTGCAAGTAACATCACAGTTGGAATACACACTCTCCCTACTCGACTCATCAAGGGGAAGAGGGTAATTCTGAGTAGTTGCTTGCGTACTGATAATGTCTCCATCCTCACTGGATGAGGTGTGATATCCCCAGTTACAGGAAGCAGAGGCACATGAGTGTCAAAAGGAGACCGTGGGGGCTCCAAGGGAAAATTTGGTAGGCAAGGTGGAGTACCCTGGGAAAGTACCTGTTCCATAGGATCAGCTGCAATAGCGGAAGGATAAGCACCATTATCAGGGGCAAGGTTAAGGGCAGGTATTAATTTAACTTATTTTTTAGCTGGGTTAGGTTAGTAGGTTAATGTTGCAAAATAATTTATAAAAAATCGTGAATTTTTATTACTCTCAAATGATTATTATTATTATAATTAAAAAAAGTGCTAAACCGACACGTATTACACTCAGAGCTGTAGTGTTTATTATTAGTAGTAGCAGTGGTGGTAGTAGTAGTAGTAGTGGTGGTAGTAGTAGTAGTAGTGGTAGTAGTAGTAGTAGTGGTAGTAGTAGTAGTAGTGGTAGTAGTAGTACCTGTAGTAGTAGTAGCAGTATTAGCAGTAATAGCAGTAGAAGTAGTAGCAGTAATAGTAGTAGTAGTAGTAGTAATAGTTGTAGTAGTAGTGGGAGAAGTGATGATGGTAGTGGTATTCACGGGTAAGAGCTGAATAAATTCGTAGGGATCATACAGCTTCTGGATTATAGGGGTCATCAGCTCTGATAACAGAGAACGGTCGCTCATATTTCTTTGGATCAACTACCCTTAGCTAGCATATAGCGAAGGGCAGACTACTGCTGCTGCTGCTGTTGCTGCTGTTGCTGTTGTTGCTGCTCCTGCTGCTGCTGCAGCAGCAGAATAGCCAGAAAATACCTTCTGGACTGTGACGCCACCAGACAGGCACTGATGGACGGCTTCCCAATAATCATCCATCATATGATACCCTCTGACGTCATCTTGCTAAATCAAGTAAGAATGTTAGTAACCAATACCGACACTTCGTACAGGAAACTTCGACGACATTTCGGTCCTCCCTGGACCACTACCAAGTCACAGCACTTTTGTGACATGGTCATGGTCCGGGAGGAACCCAAACGTCGTGTAAAGTTTTCCTCTCCAAAGGACTTTCGTTATTCAGTGTTAATGTCCTTGTAATTTAACGATTTCCAGAGCTTCAGCACCGTATCTTATTACTTCGACTATGCATATACATCTAAGCCAAGTAACATCGACTACATACTCTATATTGATACATTTCAAGACATTCAGGAACCTAAACTCATTTATAACATTATACTCGCGTTACGTAAGACCCGCCATAGAGTACCCAGCCCCAGTGTGGAGCCTCCCTTGGTCAAGCATGCGAGTGAACTGTTGCCTGTGTCGAATGTGTGTGTGTGTGTGTGTGTGTGTGTGTGTGTGTGTGTGTGTGTGTGTGTGTGTGTGTGTGTGTGTGTGTGTGTGTGTGTGTGTATATATATATATATATATATATAGATATATATGTATGTAGATATATATATATATATATATATATATATATATATATATATATATATATATATATATATATATATTTCAACAAACAGGCCGTATCCCACCAAGGCAGGGTGGCCCAAAAAGAAAAACAAAAGTTTCTCTTTTTAAATTTAGTAATTTATACAGAAGGGGTTACTAGCCCCTTGCTCCCGGCATTTTAGTCGCCTCTTAGAACACGCATGGCTTACGGAGGAAGAATTCTGTTCCATTTCCCCATTTCCACATTATATATATATATATATATATATATATATATATATATATATATATATATATATATATATATATATATATATATAATGTGTATATATATATATATATATATATATATATATATATATATATATATATATATATATATATATATATATATTATGTGTGTGTGTATACTCGCCTATTTGTGATTGCAGGGGTCGAGTCATAGCTCCTGGCCCCGCCTCTTCACTGATCGCTACTAGGTCACTCTCTCACTCCTCTACGAGCTAGGCCTAAAAAGCAAGGGCGTTTTCTCCCGAGTAAACAGAGTGAAAATTTGTTCAAGCCATGATATATTTACTAGAATTTGGCTTAAAAAATGCCTTAGATTTAGTTAGGTTAGTGAGGTTTCTAACATCGCTGAACCGACATCGTTGACAGTGAAAACAATATATGTATCAGTGTGAAAAAAAATTGGATTATCATTTTTATAATCAAAACTAAGCGCTAAACCACCAGGGTCATACAGCGCTGCATTTTTTTTTTTTTTTGGTGGGAGAAAGTCGCATTTTTAAAGGAGCTCGGCTTATTCAGCATGTTCGGTTTATTTGAGCGAATATAAACAGGGAGTAGGGAAAGAGAGAAAGAGAGAGAGAGAGAGAGAGAGAGAGAGAGAGAGAGAGAGAGAGAGAGAGAGAGAGAGAGAGAGAGAGAGAGAGAGAAAGAGAGACCGACCGACTAACGGAAACGAGTGAGCTTGTTCATCGGCCTTGCTATTTAGAGCATAATTTACCAAATTTTAATATATATTATTTTCTCTTATCTTGTTATAGGATATTTAGTAGATTAAATTGATTATTTCCTCGTGTTCGAATGTCATATTTTTATTTTCATCGTATAAAGTATTGAATATAATGCGTTCGTTCGCCTCTCGTGGCTGATATAGAAGATATAATATTGGGAAGAGAGTGATATAGAGGGCAGTAAAAGGAAGGCTGAGCGCCAGGACCTGGGCTCGATCCTCCTGTGGCAGGGAGAAAGATTATGTTAATCTGTCTGTTATGCACTTCTCCCAGCCAGGTGCTCATTCCTTCATCTTTTTCGTGATACGCACAGGTTACTGAAGAGTTTCTTCTGGTGACTGCATGAGTGATATCTGTTGTCACTGTTAGTTGCTTGTTGCAGTCGTCTCAGTATATCTCACTCCGCTACTGAGAGTTTGGATATGCTGTTATCTTGTTCATGTTCTTTAGTTTTTTGGTTGTTTGTAAGAACTATTTTGATGATTTAACTTTCTGCTCTGTATGTAGTGGTGAGGTCCCACCTCCCGAAGTGTTTCCAGTGGTTTAGGGGATTTTAAGGATGACAAGTTCCTCTTTAAAGATGATTTTCGTTCTGTGGTGTAGAAAACAGTGAAAGAGGAAATGCTGCTTCCGGAACATGGCAGTAAATGCAATTTTCGTTTGTCTAAACTGTATCTGTTGGCTGCTACCTTAGTGCGCCCTGGCCTTAATCTCACCACTGATGTATATGTTCCTCTACTTATATTTCTTGCATGTTTCTAAATTTTCCGACTGTTTTTTTTTCATAGTTGTACAATGTGTTGATGAGTATGACATTTTCCATTATTTTAATGAAATTATTATGTGTGGAACTTTGCGACTGCAAGTTGTGTAGTTAGTGATGTATTGTGCATAGCCCTGGCTAGTTCCTTAACTATTCCCTCACTCATTCTCTCTCTCGCTCTCACTTTCTCTCTCCATAATAAAGTTTTCCCCACCATAAATCATCCCTGTAAGGGACTCGTAGGTATAATAAAGGTTCTTGTGAAAGGAGAAATGCACGTAGATCAACGATGATTCACCTAAAGAAATAGCGAGTGGTTTTCTGATGTCTAATGTCTGAGAACCGGTTAGCCGAAATAAAAAAAAGAGACTAACGTTGATGTGGTAACCAGAAGTGACCTGGAGCTCACTCGAGACTGTCAGTCTGTCAGGCAGCGATCTCCAGAACTAACAGTTCTACATTTCATAGCTAGAAATCTCACATACCAAACTCTAGGAACGATGCTCATACACTACCCTCGCAAGGGAGTGTCTTGCTGCTTTTCTTGGGTAAGGCTTGGTTACTCTCCACGTCTTCCATTCTTTATAATCCGTATGGATTTAGCGCATCCCTTTGATTAATAATACTGATACTCAACAACGCTCTTGTTAGACAAGACATTTAATACAGTGTTTTGCTTTTAACCCAAGAAGCATAAAAAACAAAAAACAAACTCGAGAGGATACACAAAAAAAGGGACGAACTAGTATTTTCATTTAAAAAACTGGACTAATGAATCAAGACTCGAAGAACTAATTTGCTTTCCCTTAGTAAGCAAAGAGTACGAGGTCATTTATACCTTCATGACTGTACGACATGAAATAACCTTATAAAGCTCACTGGTTAAATAAATTGGCTAAAGGCTTTTTTTCCCAGCGAGTCCCACAGAGGAGGAACAGACTGCACTCTGACGCTGTATACGCAAATACAGTACAATTCTTTAATTAAGACACGCTGGGATAAACACTGCAAATATCGAATACTATTAATGGCATGACAAAGACCAATCTATAAACATACATACACACATATACACACACACGCACACACACACACACACACACACACACACACACACACACACACACACACACACACACACACACACACGCACGCGCGCGCGCGCGCGCGCGCGCAATGAAAAGAAGACCTGAAACAGAGTAGTACAGGCCAATGGGACAATGGCTGCAAACCTCTCTCAAGGAAAACTGCATCAGGGTGAGCATAGCTTTGAGTTTATCGACTTAAGTCCACATCACCAGAACCTCTGCACATTTGACAAATCTAATACATATTAGGTTTCAGTAACCTCGGCAAGGAGTCATTTACGACGCTATAGACGGCATGTGTCAGGTCTGTCTTGGCGTATTATGCACCAGTAGGACACCCACACATAATCACGCATCTCAAAAAGTTGGAAAAGGTGCAAAGGTTCGCAATGAGACTAGTCTCTGTACTAAGGAGTTTGAGCTGTGGTGAAAGACTAAAGGAGCTAAACATGATTACAGATGACAGAACAGAGAATGACATGATAACGACGTACAAAGTATAGAGGGGAACTGATAGGGTGGACAAGGACGGATTGCTCAAGTGTCGGAGAAACAAACACCAGGGCACAGCTGAAAGTTAAAAAGCCCCAATGAGTTAGAAAATATTTCTGGCTCTTGCCCCTGCCATATTGGTTATAACATGGATTTGTAGCCACAAGGGGCCATGCTAGCAACTTCCTAGTGTATAATATTATTATAATCAAAAAGAAGCGCTAAGCCACCCTAGTGTATAAAAACGCACCTAGTTGGATTAATCTTATTAGACCACCATAGTACAGTGTTTAAAGCACTGGCCTGATAGTTTTAGAATTAGCTTGTCATGAGTTCAGATCCTGCTCGTTCCGTGACCTAGGATGGCTATTTCACATCTGTAATGTCTCTGCATTTCTAGAGAAACGATTTCAAGATGTTGGTTTTTCGTGGCATTTAAACTGAGGCGAGGATCATGCAAAGGTTTCAATAGCTAGAGTAACTGGTAGTGGGATATTAAATCGTACATTTTTTTTTGTAAACAGTCTAAGCAGAATCAGAATTCCAGGATTTTTAGATTTCTTTAGATTTTGCCGACGAAGTGGCTAGTTTATTGTACACCCCAAATCCATCCTGTGGACGGTAGCGCAAGAGCATATGGACACAAAAAGGCCTAAGAACTAGGCTCCAAAAGGGTTACTATGGGTGCATCTGGATTTATATCTAACAATTTACTACTTATCTGTTGCAAGCAAATTTATGATATTTGTTTAATATGTCTGGTATTTTATTTTCATTAATAAGAATAATTCTATGAACCAAGCAATTTGCTCATTTCTGGGACAAGCTGAATATACCGGTCGATGACCTGAGCTAAAGGAAGCTTGAATCCTGTTGAAAAATCCAGCTTTTTCGGAGGTACAGGTTCTCTGAAAGACATTCTTTGATCATCTTTATCATAATAGTGACCTCATATGTTGACATGCTTGAAGATATCTTGCTGCTTATTTTTTTTTTTCAGATGCTCTTTGATCTAGTGGAGTGCCATTCCTCTACCCTCTCCACCCTTCCTCTTCCTGGCTTGTGACTGTCATCCTATCATGGAATTTTTATTAAGTTAGTAAGGCATGATTTCTGCGTGGTGGTGACCGTGGTGGTGGCAGCCAGGTAAGTCATACCAGGATCGTCACTTATGAGTAGTAATAGGTGTCAGGGTCATATTACTGGCACCCTCTCTCCCCCTGTATACCTGTCAACGGGGCACTCTCACTGTCACTCAATATTAGTGTTAGTCTTCCTCCTCCCGTCCCTTTCCTAGCTGCTTGCCTGCTTAATCTTTCCTATTTTTCTCCATCCTTTCTGCCCCTTTATTGTTGCCCTCTTACTTTTTTATCGCCTTCTTTTAGTGCTCCTCCCTCCTTCAGCCTTATTACTTGTTTGTCAACAATCGTCCTCCTTTCCGCGTGTTTATGTCGAAGAAGTTGAGTCTTAGCTTCTGTCCCTTCTCTTAGACTGGACGTTACTGCGTTTACTATCTCCTGGTTTCTTAAGCCCTGTCATATTTATTCTTATAGTTATGGAAGGAATCACAATAAAACACGTGATTGCAAATATAAAAAAATATCACAGTGAAAAATAAACAGGAAAAACATGTGTGCTTTCATGTGCTTAAACGCATATCTTCAGAGGAATATTTCTCTCAAAATATGCATTAGCGCGTGAAACCACCCAGATTTTCCTGCTTTTTTTCCACTGCGGCATTCTTTTTTTACTTTAAAATTATGTGTAGATTCTGCGTCTATTGTATCACTTCTTTGTCTAGTTCATCCACTTCCTGGCCACTCTGAGGCTGAAGAAATACATCCTGAAATACCTCATTTCAATATGTGCCCTGATGCACCCTTTTCTCCAAGAGGATAGTCCTAGCTACCTCTTGAGTATTTTGTCTGGCGTTATCATCTTTTCCTTGGTTCTTCTGTCCTTTTTTCAAGTTTAGTTTCTATGGTCTCTCCTCTTAGGTAACATCTGCAGTGTTTCCATTTTGGGGCATTTGTGGATTGCATGCTATTTCAATATAAACATACCAGGTGTCATTTATAATGTCTTTAAAGATTCTTTGTTGAAATTTCCTAAAACTAATCATAGATTTATCAAACGCACCTTTTCTGCAGAGGTTATCTGGTTAATGTGTGCCTCAGGTGATATACTTGGTATTAAGTTTATTCTCAGGTCCTTGAGTGAGGTTTTCAAAACCTTGTATTTGCCGAGGTTGAATTGGAATAACGACTTGTCATACCAGTCCTGCAGTTTGTCCGGATACATTTGCTGCATTTCCTGGTCTTCTCTTGTTTTTATTCTCCTAGTTAGTTTCAAATCTTTAAATAGAGACACGTCAGGCTCTGTAATAGTGTTGTGGAATCTGTGGAAATTAAGTGTACCAGTGGACGCAAGAAGGGCAATATAATAGAAGTATAGTGATTCCGGCATTTTATATACGTTATCAATTTGATGAGTGAATAAATCACGGAACGGGTAGGGCATGAATCCATGTTATTACGATTTCATGAGTCTTGATGAATGAATATTTTTGAGAGAATAAGTAACGAGGAAGGCATGTTGAAATACTTGGTTAGTATAGAAATGATGGAACAGGATAGGTTGATGTGGCATGCAAAGAGTACGTAACCTTTATTCGGTGCATGTACACACCCTCATTTACAGGCTATCTCCCCCAACCAGCGAACCAGGTTGCTAAGAGTTGATGATGGGGCCCCGTCGTTCAACTAGTGACCAGGTTCTAGCCAATAAGAAGATGGTTTTGGCAATCGCAGAGGTTATGTGGGTACCGCTCTCCTGTCTGCCCTTGTCATTCCCATTCTAGAGCTGGTTGAAGCACGGTCTGCTATCTTGCTTCTTCTATTTCTGCCTTGCTTACCGTGGAGTGCACTATACTTATCACTGTACATAGTGTACATATTGCTGTTCTAAATTGGTGAAGGATAATATGTCTAAACTTTTTCTGCTGTGTTTATTTTGCTCCCATTACACCCGGGATAACAGGCCATTTGGAATCCTGGGTTGTAATATGGGGGCCTGTCCAGGATCTGGAGCTGGACTTACAGAAACGGTTGAGCTTAGGGTGAAGCTCGTAGCAGGAACATTGTGCAGCTTGCTGTCTGGCATTGCTTTACAAATTTTGCGTGTCAGTTGCTTTGTTATGGTCAGCCTTGCTATTGTGTGATCGTTCAACAGCTCGCTACTAGCTTGTTCGGTGTGCTCGCTTCGCTACGGTCAATCTTCTAGAACAGTGTAGCTGTTTGGCATTGCTTTGCAAATTTTGCGTGTCAGTTGCTACTAGCCTGTTCGGTGTGGAGAATTTTGCAGTCAGCTTTGCTTGTATGCGTATTCTGCAATCGTACTGTGCATAGCTAAGCGTGTTCTGCAAATTAACGTGTTACGTTGGGGGATTCTGCAATCGTACTGTGCATAGCGAATAACTTATGCCACCTAGACGAGTCAGACGTCTGGTGTCGGCATATACTTTGCATAACCTACCTAAATTGTCCCTACAACGTTGTTGGCAAATTGCTCGTTCCATTGGCATTAAATACAAGCGCACTCTCACAGCTGCGCAACTGCGTTCACCGATTGCTGACAAACTTATAGAAGAAGAGATGGCACATCAGACTCCTCCCTCTACGGGAGCTAGGGCAAAAACTCCTATGTTCTCGCAGGAGGAAGATGATACACCTACGGAGCAAAATGGTCAGTATAGTGCAGCTGGGTTGTCTCAGGGTGAATCAGCGTCGTTGGCACTTGAGCTGGCAAAAATCAATCTTGAGCAAACTAGGGAACAGAGAGCATTCGCAAGGGAAGAATATGATAGGGAAAGAGAAAGGAGGCAGTTTTCGCATTCTGTAAATGATTTTAGTTTACAAAAAGCAGTACAGCTTGTTCCCCGCTTCAATGAGGCCGAACCAGAGCAATTTTTCGAAAGCTTCGAAAATCAGGCTCGAGCCTTGAGGTGGCCGGAACAGCATTGGGCATCGTTGGTTCATACAGCATTATTGGGTAAGGCACAGGAATTTACGTCAGTATTAAATGACGCTGAATTTTCTGATTATCAAGTAGTGAAGACCACAGTGTTGGAAGCAAATATTTGTATCCCAGCCAAATATAGAAAAAAATTTAAATTAAGCAGGCGGCAGCTTGGTCAATCCCTAGTGGACTTTGTGAGACAGCAAACCAAAGCTTTTACCAGCTGGTATAAAGCAAGTGGTGTCTCTACCTTTGAGGAGCTGGTGCAGCTTGTTCTGATTGATAACCTGCTGGAGTCTGTGGGACCAGAGGTTCGAGTCTTTCTGCAGGATCGTGACTTCACTGCATTGGAGGCAGCCAGGTTGGCTGATACCTTCGAAACTAACCGCTCCTTGTCCGAGCGGTCCCGTCTCTCTTTTCAACAGCCTGGCATGAGCAGAGATCGTCAACCTTGGAGAATGAAGTGCCAGCCGGAGGGAGAACGTCTACGTCAGCCAACTAAGTCACCTGGTGAACCACGCTACTCAACATTTGGTCCACCTGCGGAGAGGCAAACTACTCATGGTGCATCTCGACAACAGTATCCAGAGAGACACCAGCCAGAACGACACCATTTGCAACGTCAGCAGGGAGTAAAGGGCAAGCCTGTCGTCTGCTTCCTCTGCAACAAAGTAGGTCACATCCGCCCCAACTGCCCCCATAAACCCCAACCCATTGGGAAAATCTCTAATATCTCTAGTAACATGTCCCCTAGAGAAGTAGAAAAAGGTATGGCCCCTTATTATTGCAAGAGTCTTATTTCCCTTCAGGAAAACTCAGAAACAATTGAAGTAAAGACCTTTAGAGATACTGGAGCATATTGCTCACTTGTAAGAGAAGGAATATTACCCCTTTCAGAGAATACTTCCTTGAATTCCTCTGTTTTATTGGAAGCATTTGGAGGAGCTATATATTCTGTTCCTTTGCATAAAATTTATGTACAGTGCAAATATTACACTGGGTACTTGACTGTAGGTGTCTCAAAAGGATTTCCCATGAAAGATGCTATGTTATTACTGGGTAATAACATTACTACTGTTAGTTCGTGTCCTGAACCTATAATGATTAATTCTTCTCCGGTGTTGGCCATAACTCGGGCAACATCCCAAGGGTTGTCTGGAGAGAATGTTGACCTATCCTTGGACGACTCCGATCTCGGAATAGCCACGTTGTTTTATGAGGCACACCGGCCGGAGCCTCGTAAATCAAGTGAACAGACCCCGATCAAGCCTTCCTATTCCCAGGTTGCAGGATTGCCAGATGTCTCTTGTTTCCATGCCCGAGGGACTGTCTTTCCGGGAGGAACAACAAAAGGACCCTTCTTTAAAATTCGCTTTTGAGGCAGCCATGGGTAAATCCTCTTTGGGTCATCCGGTCAAGTATGAAGTTAAAAACAATTATTTGATCTGCACTGAGACTGGTAAGGAGATAGAGGGCCGGCAATTGTATGACAGGTTAGTGGTTCCAACCAAGTTTAGACCTCAAATATTAAATATAGCCCATAATACTTCATTAGGAGGTCACTTAGGAATTACAAAAACCTTGTATAGAATCACAAAAGAATTTTATTGGCCAAAATTAAAGAAAGATGTAAAGAATCATATTAGGTGTTGTCGAGAATGTCAGCAAGTTGGGAAAACTGGACATTCCATTAAACCTGCACCTCTCCAACCTATACCTGCTGATGGAGAACCTTTTGCAGATTTAATTATAGATTGTGTAGGTCCACTACCTAGGTCAAAGTCTGGAAATCAGTATTTACGATTATGGATAAAGTAACCAGATATCCTGAAGCAATTCCCATGCGTAGTATTAACACTAAAGCTATTCTCAAAGCTTTAACCAAATTCATTTCTTGTTTTGGCATTCCTAAAACTATTCAAAGTGATCAAGATACTAACTTCACTGCCAAAGCATTTAAGGAAGTATTAACTAGGTTAGGGATAATCCACAACTTATCCACTGCCTATCATCCTCAGTCCCAAGGCGCCTTGGAAAGATTCCATCAGACATTAAAAACAATGATGAGAACTTTTTGCATGCACTTTCCTACAGACTGGGATGAATCACTACCTTTGTTGCTGTTCTCAGTACGAGAGACGGTGCATGAGTCTACAGGGTATAGTCCGTTTGAGCTGATCTTTGGGCACAATGTACGAGGTCCTCTTCGGGTGCTCAAAGAAGGATGGATGGGAGAAGACGTTAGCTCAACACTCTACAACCCGTCTTCAAGGTTGCAGGTGGCACGTCAGTTAGCCAAGGCTAACCTAAAGACAGCTCAAAGTAAGATGAAACAGAGGTATGACAGAAGTGCACAATTCCGCTCCTTCCATCCAGGAGAGGTGTTGGTGCAGGAACCTATACCTGGCCACACCTTGAAAGCTAGATTTACGGGACCTATGCAGATTGTAAGTAGATTATCTGATGTAAATTATGTGGTAGCTCCCATTGATAAGACCTCAAAAACTAAAACTTACCACATTAATCAATTAAAGTATTTCCATACACCAGATAAAGTCCCAGTAATGACTCTGTCCTCTACCTCTGAGGACGACTCTGTCTCTTTGCACTCTATCTCTGAAATTAATATTAAACTTTCAAATTCTGTCCTCCTCAAGGATCCTAGCCCTTTAATGGAGGGATTATCTGAAACCCAAGCAACAAATTTAACTGAGCTTCTACAGTCATATCCTAATATTTTTTCGGATGTGCCGAAAAAATGTACGTTAGGTTATCATGATGTAGATGTGGGAAACTCTAAACCAATTAAACTCTCCCCCTACAGAGCTAATCCTGAAAAGCAAAGGCTACTTCAGCAGGAAGTAGAATTTTTGTTAAAGCATGGTTTAGTGGAGGAGTCATCTAGTCCATGGGCTTCACCGTGCATCCTTGTGAAGAAGGCTGATGGAGGGTTTCGTATGTGTACAGACTACCGTAAGGTGAACGAGATCACAATTACAGATGCTTACCCTCTTCCTCGTCTGGATGACGTAATTGACTTTGTGGGTAAGGCTACTTTTGTGTCCAAGTTAGATCTCCTTAAAGGCTACTATCAGGTACCTTTGACGGATAAGGCGAAGGAAATCTCTGCCTTCGTAATTCCAGGAGGTCATTATCAATACACAGTTACTCCCTTCGGAATGAAAAATTCCCCCTCTTCATTCCAGAAACTTATCCATCAGGCTATTAAAGGACTTGAAGGCACGGCAGCGTACCTAGATGATATTGTTGTGGTGTCTGATAGTTGGGATCAACACCTACTTAGACTTAAGGCTCTTTTTGAGACCTTTAAGAGTTCCCATTTAACAGTTAATTTATCTAAATCTTCCTTTGGCCAGGCCACTATCACTTTTCTAGGCCATGAAGTAGGTAGTGGTAAAGTTGCACCTAAACTTGCTAAAGTTTTTGCTATTAAAGATTATCCAGTTCCTCATGATAGGAAATCTCTTTAACGTTTCCTAGGCATGATAGGATTTTACAGAAGATTCTGTAAGAATTTCTCAGATATTGTAGCCCCTCTTACCTCTCTTACCAGTCACAAAGTTCCCTTTAATTGGACCTCAGACTGTAACACTGCTTTTAATAAAGCAAAAAGATTGTGTACTGCACCCATTCTCTTGTCTCCAGACTTCTCCAAACCTTTTTCATTACAGGTTGATGTTTGTGAGTCTGGGGTTGGGGCAGTACTATTACAAAACGAGAATGAGGAGTTGCAGCCTGTAGCATACTTTTCAGCCAAGTTCCAGCCACATCAGAGGGCTTACTCTACCATTGAAAAAGAAGCCCTTGCGCTGGTACTGGCTTTGGAGCATTTCGATGTTTATGTGGGCCAGACATCGCAGGTGGTCACAGACTACAGTGATCACAATCCTCTAGTATATCTCCAAGCCATGAAGAACCACAACACAAGGCTCATGCGCTGGACGCTAAGACTGCAACCATACTCACTCAGAATTAAATATATTGCCGCCAAAGAAAATATGTTGGCAGACTCTTTATCTAGAGTCTAATATTTTTATTTATTTAGGTTAGGATGTTATTTGTGGTAACCCCTTTTCACGCTCTTTTTTTTTTTATCCCCTGGTGTGGGTTTTTTTTTTAGTGAGGGGATGCAGGCTACCGTCCGCCTGTATCTTGGACCTATGCTAGCCTGTCTGACTGCTGTCTCACTCTAAGTTTAGGGTTTGGCTTTTGGTCACGAGAAAAAAGCTGAGCTCTATCTAAGAGTTGGATGGTGGAGAGGAAAGGCGGTCCCATTATTTTGTGCCATGGCGGCACGGTTACCACTGGGAGGTGGCAGCCTAATCCTGAGCCTTCTTGGGGTGGGGGTGTGGCATGCAAAGAGTACGTAACCTTTATTCGGCGCATGTACACACCCTCATTTACAGGCTATCTCCCCCAACCAGCGAACCAGGTTGCTAAGAGTTGATGATGGGGCCCCGTCGTTCAACTAGTGACCAGGTTCTAGCCAAAAAGAAGATGGTTTTGGCAATCGCAGAGGTTATGTGGGTACCGCTCTCCTGTCTGCCCTTGTCATTCCCATTCTAGAGCTGGTTGAAGCACGGTCTGCTATCTTGCTTCTTCTATTTCTGCCTTGCTTACTGTGGAGTGCACTATACTTATCACTGTACATAGTGTACATATTGCTGTTCTAAATTGGTGAAGGATAATATGTCTAAACTTTTCCTGCTGTGTTTATTTTGGTCCCATTACACCCGGGATAACAGGCCATTTGGAATCCTGGGTTGTAATAGTTGATGAAGGTGTATATCTTTCTGGGGCGGAAGGAAGGAGGTGCAGGCGGCGTCCGAGGACCTTTAAGGCATAAAGTCACTCGCCACTTTTTAATGGTCCAGGATGAAGTGAAATGTCGCTCGTTTGTAATGTTTATTTTTGTTCTTTTGTAATTTATTCGTTATAATATTGTGATTTTTATTCTTCATATTAAATTATATTTTCATTTCGTTGAACAGGACTTAACATTTACTTGTCCGTGGATAGACTTAATATTTTCTTGTCGTTAGATAGAAATAATATTTGCGTTCCACCGGATAGAAAGCTTGTCTGTATGTTTCAGATTTTTTAATCTGCGCATAAAAGGTATTTCTTGTTTTTTCTTGTATTTTTAACGTGTGGTTAATTAAGTCGAGCTTTATTTGCCAGTATTACTGTGTATCAACACCCACTGTTGGAGTTTTATTAAGGTCTGTATATGTACGTATATATGTATGCTTACCTCAGCTCTTGGGTTCAGTCTTTTAGCATAAGTTTGACTGGTGTAATTTTCTAATCTCATGAGCTATATCATACCTACTTCTGAAACCATGTATGGAGTCTTCATCCACTACGTGACTCCCTAGTACGTTCCTCTTTTTACTTTCCTCAAACTGGAAAAAATGTTTTCTATTGTCCTCGTGGCTCATGGTTGTATTTACATTTCATCAGTATTCCAACCTTCCTGGTCCTTCCTATGCCAGTTAAACTCTGCCTTGTCTTTTTCCCTGGACATCCTGTACGTCGTGACCATATCTCACCTTGTTCTTCAGTGATATGTTTAGCTCACGCCACTTTCCTGGTGGCTCATGTCTTTCAGCTTCGGGACTAATCAGTTTGGTGATAAGTCTGTTCTTTTGCAAGTGTATTTGACTAGGTGAGGTGTGCAGGCCAACGCTGGATTCCCCAGTATTGCTCTTACCTATCTTGTGTACATAGTCCTCAGTGTTTCTTTGTTCATCTTCCTGAAGGTATTTCTAACATTTGCTAAGTTCGTATATGTTGCTGATGTTATCCAGTTTAGTGATGTTGCCGCTGCTGCGGAGGCGGCTCCTCCTCCTCCTCCTGCTCTTCCTGTCCTTCCTCCTCTTGCTGCTTTTCCTGTCCCTCCTCCTCCTCTTCCTGTCCCTCCTGCTCTTCCTGTTCCTCCTCCTCCTGCTGCTCTTCCTGTCCCTCCTCCTCCTGCTCTTCCTATTCCTCCTCTTGCTCTTCATGTCCCTCCTCCTCCTGCTGCTCTTCCTATTCCTCCTCCTCCTGCTCCTGCTGTTCCTTATGTATTTCTTCCTCCTCTTCCTACTCTTCTTGATCCTCCTCCAGCCGTCGGCGCTGCCGCCACAATTAATAATAATAATATAATAATAATAATCATGATTAATAGTAATAATGGATAATAATAACAATAATAATGGATAATAAACAAGAATATTGACACAATGGCTGGACATACAAAACCTGGGTTACTGCATCACAGTTTTAAGAACCTTCATCAACTGTGTTTACATATTGACGTTTTCATGCAGTAAAAAGTTTTTTCCTTTGCGATTATTATTTAATTCCAGGTATTTCTTACATGACTGAGAAAATAGAATTTAGCATGAAAAGAAATACGAAAAAGACTGGACGTCACAAAAAGCTGGTGAAGGGCTCTTGATCCAAGGAATTGGAACTAACGTCTTCTTTGGGTCAGACCTGATTACCTATTTCCAGTCTTACTGGTTTAGTGCTTCCACATGAACATAATACTACTGGTGCTACTACCACTACTACTACTATTAATAATAATAATAATAATAATAATATAATTCCAACCGGCGGAAGAAGGAAATTATTAAATACAAATCATAAATGAAAATGAAGCCAAGACAAAACAAAATTTCTTCCTAAAAAAAAAGACAAGTCCAAAGTATTTCAGAAAACTTCGTCAAAATATGAAAATAGAAAAAGGGAAATTCTTCGCCTTGTTTCTCGGCTCAATACACATTGTCTTTTTCAGATTTAGAATAAGATGCTGTGAGTGTGTGTTCTTGAGAGGTTTGTGTTCTCAGACTTTTGTGTATGTTGATACACTCACGCTCCGTCGCCTCACAACACTCATACACTTTTATAATTCTCATTTCTCATGTTTTTCATGTTTAAAGTTTACACACACACACACACACACACACACACACACACACAAACACACACACACTATCGACAAGTGCTTTTCACAGCCAGTAACAAACACAACAAGCCAAGTAATGAGTATTGGCATTAAGATGTTTAATATTTAACCTTCCTGTGATATTTAATGCCTATTGTGCAACGAATATTCCCCTATATATCGAACATAGTCATTATAATTTTAAAAAACGAATATATATATATATATATATATATATATATATATATATATATATATATATATATATATATATATATATATATATATATATATATATATATAATATTAACAAGTCGGCCGTCTCCCACCGAGGCAGGGTGACCCAAAAAGAAAGAAAATCCCCAAAAAGAAAATACTTTCTTCATCATTCAACACTTTCACTTCACTCACACATAATCACTGTTTTTGCAGAGATGCACAGAATACAACACTTTAGAAGTATATACGTATAAAAATACACAATATATCCCTCCAAACTGCCAATATCCCGAACCCCTCCTTTAAAGTGCAGGCATTGTACTTCCCATTTCCAGGACTCAAGTCCGGCTTTATAAAAATAACCGGTTTCCCTGAATCCCTTCACTAAATATTACCCTGCTCACACTCCAACAGATCGTCAGGTCCCAAATATCATTCGTCTCCATTCACTCCTATCGAACACGCTCACGCACGCCTGCTTGAAGTCCAAGCCCCTCGCCCACAAAACCACCCTTACCCCTTCCAACTTTTTCGAGGACGACCCCTACCCCGCCTTCCTTCCCCTACAGATTTATACGCTGTCCATGTCATTCTACTTTGATCCATTCTCTCTAAATGACCAAACCACCTCAACAACCCCTCTTCTGCCCTCTGACTAATACTTTTATTAACTCCACACCTTCTCCTAATTTCCATACTCCGAAGTTTCTGCATAATATTACACCACACATTGCCCTTAGACAGGACATCTCCACTGCCTCCAACCGTCTCCTCGCTGCAGCATTTACAATCCAAGCTTCACACCCATATAAGAGTGTCGGTACTACTATACTTTCATACATTCCCTTCTTTGCCTCCATAGATAAAGTTTTTTGTCTCCACATATACCTCAACGCACCACTCACCTTTTTTCCCTCATCAATTCTATGATTGACCTCATCCTTCATCAATCCATCTGACGACACGTCAACTCCCAAGTATCTGAAAACATTCACTTCTTACATACTCCTCCTCCCCAATTTGATATCCAATTTTTCTTTAAATCATTTGATACCCTCATCACCTTACTCTTTTCTATGTTCACTTTGAACTTTCTACCTTTACACACACTCCCAAACTCATCCACTAACCTTTTAAAATTATATATATATATATATATATATATATATATATATATATATATATATATATATATATATATATATATATATATATATATATAAAATATCCTTTTATACCCTCTAGCCCATGACAGCGACCAAGAAATATTTACCTTAGATGCTTGTCAACTGTTGTGGATCTCTTCCGTAACAGCTCTTACAGGCTGAATTCCATCGCTGCAGGACGAACGGTACTCCTCGTCTGCATCTGTGTGAGATGGTAAGTAAACAGTACTGCTACACCCAGCTGGTTTGCCCTGAAAACAACAACAACAACACCGTCATTTTATCCTGTAAATATAAACTCCAATTTAATATATATATGTAGTAGTATACTTTTCTACAGAGCAAGGAACTTCCGGTTTAGGCTTTCCACGGAGCGAGGAACTTCCGGTTTGGGCCTTCTACAGAGCGAGGACTTCCGGTTTAGGCCTTCCACTGAGCGAGGTATCCGGTCTAGGACCAGCAGCTGGAGGGTCACCTTTTCACACCTAGGTGTTACTTCCGGTTTTGACCATGACCTCGCCCTCGAGACTACCTCACCCTTGACCCCCCCCCCAACCAATACCCCCACTCCCCACGACCCCCCCTCGCCCCCAGCATCGCGCCGCGCGCCCCGCGCGCCCCGCCCGCCGCCCGCGCGCCCACCCGCGCGCCCCGCCCACGCCCGCGACCCCGCCCGCGCCCCGCCCGCGCGACCCCCGCCCGCGCCTTCTGCTGCGCCTTCTGCAGCGTCGTCCGGATCGCCCCCGCGCCTCGAATTTTTTCCGATTTTTTTCGAATTTTTTTTGAATTTCATTTTCTTTTGCTCTCCATCTCCTCGGATCAAGTTTTTAAGGTTCCCCCTCTCACTTTCACCCCCACCCCAAAATTTCTCGATATTACCAAGTTTTTGGATTCCCCCCTATGGGGGTTTCGAAAGTCTCCATCTCCTCGGATCAAGTTTTTCGAAATTCTCCAATTCCTCGGATCAAGTTTTTTGGGTACCCCTCCTTTCACCCCCCATCCCCAAATTTTCTCGATAATACAAGTTTTGGATACTCCCCCCTATGGGGTTCTCAATATCAAAGTCTCCACTTCCTCGGATCCCCACTCCCACTTTCACCCCCCAACCCCAAAAAATTTCTCGACAATACCATGACTCCATCTCCTCGGATCAAGGTTTTTGGATTCCCCCCTATGGGGTTTTTCGAAATTCTCCATCTCCTCAGATCAAATTTTTTGGGTACCCCTCCTTTCACCCCCATCCCCAAACAATTTCTCGAAATCAAATTCTCCATCTCCTTGGATCAAGTTTTTTTTGGGTACCCCTCCTTTCACCCCAAATTTTCTCGACAATACCATGACTCCATCTCCTCGGATCAAGTTTTTTGGATCCCCCCTATGGGGTTTTCGAAATTCTCCATCTCCTTGGATCAAATTTTTGGATTACCCCTCCCACTTTCACCCCAAATTTTCTCGACAATACCATGACTCCATCTCCTCAGATCAAATTTTTAAGGTTCCCCCTCCCTCCTTCCACCCCCCATTCCCAAAAATTTCTCGATAATACAAGTTTTTGGATTCCCCCCCCCTATGGGGGTTTTGAATTTCTTATGATCACCTTGGATCAAATTTTTGGATTACCCCTCCCACTTTCACCCCACCCCCCCCAACCTCAAATTTTTCTCGATAATACCAAGTTTTTGGATTCCCTCCTATGGGGTTTTCGAAATTCCTCGGATCAAAGTTTTTGGAATCCCCCCTCTGGGGGTAAGCATTCAAAATAGACTCCTCCTATGGGGGCATGCTTACTACAGGTCTAAACATCTTCCCCTTATTATTTTAAAATGAACTAAAAGTTTCCGCTCATTAAGTCAAATGAACTAAAAGTTTCCTCTCATTAAGTTAAATGAACTAAAAAAAGCGTTTACTCGGCGGTCAGTGACGTCACGCGCACACAGGTTGAATCAGGTCGGTCCTTTTAGTTCATTCAAGATAATAAGGGAACATAGTAGTGACGTCACGTGATGACCGCGCACACAGGTTGAATCTTGTCTACCCTTTTACCCACCCTCCCAAACCCTCACACTCCAACCAACACCTCACAATTTTCACTCATAACCCCCAATTTTTCTCGTTTTAACCCTTTTAGTTCATTAAAGTGGGGCACACTACATCAGAAAGTCACCACATCGCTTACATCCACTTTCGTTAAATTCACTACTCACAATTTTACATATTACGAAGTTAAATACGCACTTTTACTTTGAACATCTTCAAAACACTCTCATAAATCATTTGAATACTCACAAAAAATACCTTTATACATTTCCAAACAACACTGAAATACTCCAAAAACATCATTCGAACACCCCCAAATCATCTCTGAATACTCCCAGAACACCTTCATAAGTACTCTTGCACATCATTTGAACACCTTCATAAGTACTCTCTTAATCATTTGTACACCTTCAAAAAACACCTTTGAATACTCACATAAACACCCTTGAACACCTTCAAAACACCTTTGAATAACCTCAAAACACCTTTGAACACCTTCAAAACACCCTTGAACACCTTCAAAACACCCTTGAACACTCTCAAAAACAACATTTGAACACACTCAAAACACCTTTGAACATTTCCAAAACACTATTTGAGTACTCCCAAATAAGATTTGACATCTCTAATTTATCTGCACTTACACATTTCATTAAATTACAACTCATCCCCTCAGTCTCCAGACTAGGCATTTTCTCGTTTTTACCCTTTTAGTTCATTAAAGTTATTAAGGGGACACAATACATCAGAAAAAAGTCACAAAAACTAACTCAAACACTTTACTTTGAACACCCCCAAAGTACTCTCATAATCATTTGAATACTCACATAAACACCCTTGAACACCTTCAAAACACCTTTGAATATCGTTTTAAACTAATTTCATCACAACCCACTTATATCATCTTTTTTCGGTAACTCTAATTCGACTACACTACCCTCATCAATTACCAACAAATTTTACTCGTTTTAACTAATGTCATCACTGTAACCAAGATTTTCACAAAAAAAAAACTCTATGACACCTAACACACACGCACACACACACCCCACAACACCCACAATTTTTCTCGTTTTAACCCTTTTAGTTCATTAAAGTTAATAAGGGGACACAGTACATCAGAAAGTCACAACAACAACATCCACAACCCACAATTTTTTCTCGTTTTAGCTAATTTCATCAGAAAAAGTCCCAACAACAACCCACTTATAACATCTTTTTTCGGTATCTCTAGTTCGACAACAACACCCACATCCCACAACACCCACGAACATTTCCAAAACACTATTTGAGTACTCCCAATTACACCACTGATTACTACTAAAACACCACTGAATTCAATCAAAACACCCTTCAACACCTTCAAACACCCTTGAACACCTTCAAAACACTCTTGAACACCTTCAAAATCACCTTTGAACATTTCCAATCAACACTGAAACACTTCCAAAAAACACAATTTGAGTACTCCCAATTACACCACTGAATACTACTAAAACACCGCTGAATTCAATCAAAACACCCTTCAACACCTTCAAAACACCTTTGAACACCTTTGAACACCTTAAAAAAAAACAACATTTGAACACACTCAAAACACCTTTGAACACCTTTGAACATTTCCAAACAACACTGAAACACTTCCAAAAACACCATTTGAGTACTCCCAAATACACCACTGAATACTAAAACACCACTGAATACACTCAAAACACCACCAAAATCACCATAAACTAAGATCAACACCCACATCCCACAACACCCACAACCCACAACACCCACAATTTTTTCTCGTTTTATCTAATTTCATCAGAAAGTCACAACACCCACACCCCCCATTTTTTTCTCGTTTTAACCCTTTTAGTTCATTAAAGTTAATAAGGGGACACACTACATCAGAAAAAGTCCCAACAACAACCCACTTATAACATTTTTTTTTCGGTATCTCTAGTTCGACAACAACACCCACAACACCCACATCCCACAACACCCATGAACATTTCCAAAACACTATTTGAGTACTCCCAATTACACCACTGATTACTACTAAAACACCGCTGAATTCAATCAAAACACCCTTCAACACCTTCAAATACCCTTGAACACCTTCAAAACACTCTTGAACACTTTTCAAAAACACCTTTGAACATTTCCAATCAACACTGAAACACTTCCAAAAACACCATTTGAGTACTCCCAATTACACCACTGATTACTACTAAAACACCGCTGAATTCAATCAAAACACCCTTCAACACCTTCAAACACCCTTGAACACACTCAAAACACCCTTCAACACCTTCAAAACACCTTTGAACACCTTCAAAACACCTTTGATCACATTCA
>NC_091314.1:23556096-23596096 GCF_038502225.1 Cherax quadricarinatus
AGGCTAGGTTAGGTTAGGTTAGGATAATTTAGGTAAGGTTAGGTTAGGTTAGGCTAGGTTAGGATAAGTTAGGTTAGGTTAGGTTAGGTTAGGTTAGGTTAGGTTAGGATAAGTTAGGTTAGGTTAGGCTAGGTTAGGGATGTGTGTGTGTGTGTCTGTGTGTGTGTGTGGGGGATGTGGGATGTGGGTGATGTGGGATGTGGGTGTTGTTGTCGAACTAGAGATACCGAAAAGACGTTATAAGTGGGTTGTTTTTGTGACTTTTTCTGATGTAGTGTGGTCCCTTATTAACTTTAATGAACTAAAAGGGTTAAAACGAGAAAAAAATGGGGGGTGTGGGTGTTGTGACTTTCTGATGAAATTAGAACTAAAATAAAACGAGAAAAAATTGTGGGTGTTGTGGGTTGTGGGTGTTGTGGGATGTGGGTGTTGATCTTAGTTTATGGTGATTTTGGTGGTGTTTTGAGTGTATTCAGTGGTGTTTTAGTATTCAGTGGTGTATTTGGGAGTACTCAAATGGTGTTTTTGGAAGTGTTTCAGTGTTGTTTGGAAATGTTCAAAGGTGTTCAAAGGTGTTTTGAGTGTGTTCAAATGTTGTTTTTTTGAAGGTGATCAAGGGTGTTCAAGGGTGTTTTGAAGGTGTTCGAAGGTGTTTTGAGGTTATTCAAAGGTGTTTTGAGTGTGTTCAAATGATTATGAGAGTGTTTTGAATGTGATCAAAGGTGTTTTGAAGGTGTTCAAAGGTGTTTTGAAGGTGTTGAAGGGTGTTTTGAGTGTGTTCAAGGGTGTTTGAAGGTGTTGAAGGGTGTTTTGATTGAATTCAGCGGTGTTTTAGTAGTAATCAGTGGTGTAATTGGGAGTACTCAAATGGTGTTTTTGGAAGTGTTTCAGTGTTGATTGGAAATGTTCAAAGGTGTTTTTGAAAAGTGTTCAAGAGTGTTTTGAAGGTGTTCAAGGGTATTTGAAGGTGTTGAAGGGTGTTTTGATTGAATTCAGCGGTGTTTTAGTAGTAATCAGTGGTGTAATTGGGAGTACTCAAATAGTGTTTTGGAAATGTTCATGGGTGTTGTGGGATGTGGGTGTTGTGGGTGTTGTTGTCGAACTAGAGATACCGAAAAAAAAAATGTTATAAGTGGGTTGTTGTTGGGACTTTTTCTGATGTAGTGTGTCCCCTTATTAACTTTAATGAACTAAAAGGGTTAAAACGAAAAAAAAAATGGGGGGTGTGGGTGTTGTGACTTTCTGATGAAATTAGATAAAACGAGAAAAAAATTGTGGGTGTTGTGGGTTGTGGGTGTTGTGGGATGTGGGTGTTGATCTAAGTTTATGGTGATTTTGGTGGTGTTTTGAGTGTATTCAGTGGTGTTTTAGTATTCAGTGGTGTATTTGGGAGTACTCAAATGGTGTTTTTGGAAGTGTTTCAGTGTTGTTTGGAAATGTTCAAAGGTGTTCAAAGGTGTTTTGAGTGTGTTCAAATGTTGTTTTTTTTTAAGGTGTTCAAAGGTGTTCAAAGGTGTTTTGAAGGTGTTGAAGGGTGTTTTGATTGAATTCAGCGGTGTTTTAGTAGTATTCAGTGGTGTAATTGGGAGTACTCAAATTGTGTTTTTTGGAAGTGTTTCAGTGTTGATTGGAAATGTTCAAAGGTGATTTTGAAGGTGTTCAAGAGTGTTTTGAAGGTGTTCAAGGGTGTTTGAAGGTGTTGAAGGGTGTTTTGATTGAATTCAGTGGTGTTTTAGTAGTAATCAGTGGTGTAATTGGGAGTACTCAAATAGTGTTTTGGAAATGTTCGTGGGTGTTGTGGGATGTGGGTGTTGTTGTCGAACTAGAGATACCGAAAAAAGATGTTATAAGTGGGTTGTTGTTGGGACTTTTTCTGATGAAATTAGCTAAAACGAGAAAAAATTGTGGGTTGTGGATGTTGTTGTTGTGACTTTCTGATGTACTGTGTCCCCTTATTAACTTTAATGAACTAAAAGGGTTAAAACGAGAAAAATTGTGGGTGTTGTGGGGTGTGTGTGTGCGTGTGTGTTAGGTGTCATAGAGTTTTTTTTTTTTTGTGAAAATCTTGGTTACAGTGATGACATTAGTTAAAACGAGTAAAATTTGTTGGTAATTGATGAGGGTAGTGTAGTCGAATTAGAGTTACCGAAAAAAGATGATATAAGTGGGTTGTGATGAAATTAGTTTAAAACGATATTCAAAGGTGTTTTGAAGGTGTTCAAGGGTGTTTATGTGAGTATTCAAATGATTATGAGAGTACTTTGGGGGTGTTCAAAGTAAAGTGTTTGAGTTAGTTTTTGTGACTTTTTTCTGATGTATTGTGTCCCCTTAATAACTTTAATGAACTAAAAGGGTAAAAACGAGAAAATGCCTAGTCTGGAGACTGAGGGGATGAGTTGTAATTTAATGAAATGTGTAAGTGCAGATAAATTAGAGATGTCAAATCTTATTTGGGAGTACTCAAATAGTGTTTTGGAAATGTTCAAAGGTGTTTTGAGTGTGTTCAAATGTTGTTTTTGAGAGTGTTCAAGGGTGTTTTGAAGGTGTTCAAGGGTGTTTTGAAGGTGTTCAAAGGTGTTTTGAGGTTATTCAAAGGTGTTTTGAAGGTGTTCAAGGGTGTTTATGTGAGTATTCAAAGGTGTTTTTTGAAGGTGTACAAATGATTAAGAGAGTACTTATGAAGGTGTTCAAATGATGTGCAAGAGTACTTATGAAGGTGTTCTGGGAGTATTCAGAGATGATTTGGGGGTGTTCGAATGATGTTTTTGGAGTATTTCAGTGTTGTTTGGAAATGTATAAAGGTATTTTTTGTGAGTATTCAAATGATTTATGAGAGTGTTTTGAAGATGTTCAAAGTAAAAGTGCGTATTTAACTTCGTAATATGTAAAATTGTGAGTAGTGAATTTAACGAAAGTGGATGTAAGCGATGTGGTGACTTTCTGATGTAGTGTGCCCCACTTTAATGAACTAAAAGGGTTAAAACGAGAAAAATTGGGGGTTATGAGTGAAAATTGTGAGGTGTTGGTTGGAGTGTGAGGGTTTGGGAGGGTGGGTAAAAGGGTAGACAAGATTCAACCTGTGTGCGCGGTCATCACGTGACGTCACTACTATGTTCCCTTATTATCTTGAATGAACTAAAAGGACCGACCTGATTCAACCTGTGTGCGCGTGACGTCACTGACCGCCGAGTAAACGCTTTTTTTAGTTCATTTAACTTAATGAGAGGAAACTTTTAGTTCATTTGACTTAATGAGCGGAAACTTTTAGTTCATTTTAAAATAATAAGGGGAAGATGTTTAGACCTGTAGTAAGCATGCCCCCATAGGAGGAGTCTATTTTGAATGCTTACCCCCAGAGGGGGGATTCCAAAAACTTTGATCCGAGGAATTTCGAAAACCCCATAGGAGGGAATCCAAAAACTTGGTATTATCGAGAAAAATTTGAGGTTGGGGGGGTGGGGTGAAAGTGGGAGGGGTAATCCAAACAAATTTGATCCAAGGTGATCATAAGAAATTCAAAACCCCCATAGGGGGGGGGAATCCAAAAACTTGTATTATCGAGAAAATTTGGAGGGATGGGGGGTGAAAGGAGGGGTACCCAAAAACTTGATCCGAGGAATTGGAGAATTTCGAAAACCCCATAGGGGGGCTTGTATTATCGAGAAAATTTGGGGATGGGGGGTGAAAATCCAAAAAACTTGATCCGAGGAATTGGAGAATTTCGAAAAACTTGATCCGAGGAGATGGAGACTTTCGAAACCCCCATAGGGGGGAATCCAAAAACTTGGTAATATCGAGAAATTTTGGGGTGGGGGTGAAAGTGAGAGGGGGAACCTTAAAAACTTGATCCGAGGAGATGGAGAGCAAAAGAAAATGAAATTCAAAAAAAATTCGAAAAAAATCGGAAAAAATTCGAGGCGCGGGGGCGATCCGGACGACGCTGCAGAAGGCGCAGCAGAAGGCGCGGGCGGGCGCGCGGGCGGGGCGCGCGCGGGGTTCGCGAAGGGCGCGGGCGGGCGCGCGGGGCGGGCGCGCGGCGCGACGGCGGGGTCGCGAAGGGGGGGGGGGTCGTGGGCGGGGGTATTGGTTGGGGGGTCAAGGGTGAGGTAGTCTCGAGGGCGAGGTCATGGTCAAAACCGGAAGTAACACCTAGGTGTGAAAAGGTGACCCTCCAGCTGCTGGTCCTAGACCGGATACACCGCTCAGTGGAAGGCCTAAACCGGAAGTCCTCGCTCTGTAGAAGGCCCAAACCGGAAGTTCCTCGCCCAGGGAAAGGCCCAACCGGAAGTTCCTCCCCCTGTAGAAAAGTATACTACTTATATATATATATATATATATATATATATATATATATATATATATATATATATATATATATATATATATATATATATATATATATATATATATATTATATATATATATATATGCAAAACAACCACTCTGAAAGAATAGAGAAATTCCAAGCGCTTTCGTGACTACTCACATTATCAAGGAACTATGAAAGTGAAGCATCCAAGGAAGCTTCCTTGGATGCTTCACTTTCATAGTTCCTTGATAATGTGAGTAGTCACGAAAGCGCTTGGAATTTCTCTATTCTTTCAGAGTGGTTGTTTTGCATATTTTGAAATCACCTGTTTACTGTGATCTTATTGCATATATATATATATATATATATAATTTCGCCAGTCTCTCCAAAAAAAATCCATGTTTTAATAGGCAGTAATAATTAATTAGGTTCTGAAGGAAGGCTAGAGAGCGCAGCTTAAGGACAAACACGTCAGCAAGTAACAAAAGCAGGAGCCAGGGAGGGAATGAATGAGCTTTTGTGTCCACACTAAAGGTAATCATTCACCCGGTTTAGATTCCGTCAAAGTTATTAATTACGTTACGGTATTTTTATTATTACTGTTAAAAAAGTTGAATTATATTTCATTAGAACGTGGAATAATTACGATAATCTAGTCATTATGTTTGTAATAAATATTGTATTTATTTTCAGTTGAAAATTAATACGTGCTATATTATGCAATGTTATACTCAGAGGGGATTAATATTATTAATTGTATAATTAATTATAGACCTTATTGAAAAATATTTTCAGTAGAAGCTAACACTAGCTGCATAGTTGAACATTTCGATCGACACCATGCCTAACCCTTCTAGGGTAGGGTAGGTGCCTGAGCCCGAGCCTTTAGCTCATAAGACTGTCATTCCCATTTGCCCCCTTGTGGCGGGGATGGCAGACCAGAGAGGCCTAGCTTGTGGTTAGGCCTGGGGACAGTTGGTCCCAAAGATGAGGAGGTACTTGTGCCTCCTCCCATGGGAGACTTAGGTCTCAGACACTCCCTAAAGAGGGAGCCAAGGCCGGGCCACCACTTGGAAAAGGCCCGGGCCGGGAGAATACCGGCTAATCTTTAATAATAATAATTAATAATAATATGTTGAACATTCTTATGTACGACATAATATTTTAACATCACGTTTCAACACATTAAATATTGGATACAAAGACGTTTTGCCCCCACAGTTATAGGTATATGTACACGTTTTTATCGGGCCTACGTGTCGCCCAGCAAAGATCTATTCTGAATTAAACGTCCTCCCAAAAATGCTTGTTCTTCACATTGTGTTTATATAACGCTTAGAGTTGTCATTAGTCATATGTAAACACATCAGTTGTGTGTAAACACATTAGTCATGAATAAACAGAAGGGTGGACGAGGGGCTCGATCCGCAGTACCTAAATTGACAGTCCGACGCTCTACCGTCTAGGTTAACGTGGGCTTCTAAGAGGAAGGATCCAGAACTAATACTGTATTATATTCCGTCGAAGAACATAAGGAGGATCACTGCAGCAGGCCTGTTGGCCTGAATTATATTGCTCCCTGCAGGTACATTTATGCTAGTTAACTTCTTCATAATAATAATAATAATCATAATTATAATAATAATAATAATGTAGATAAATTAGACACCTATACAACACCTGGGTATCTTTATTAAGGAAACGTTTCGCCACACAGTGGCTTCATCAGTCCATACAAAGGAGAATCGTGAAGAGCAGGAGGAGAATGAGGTAATCAGTCCCTCAGCCTTGAGTCGATGTGGTCAGTCCATCAATCTTGAAAAGAAGACAGCATATGAGCGGAGAAGCAGCTTATAAACCGTAGGCAGGAGAGGTGCAGCAGTCGTAGGTGGTGTTACATTTGTCCAATGTGGAAGTAGGTCGTGCCCAAGGGTTAGGCAAGTGAATTCCCTGTATTAAGATCCCAAGATGTTGCTGTGTCAGACTGGAATGTAGATGAATAGTTCAGAGAATCGACAAGTTGATAAATTAGACACATGTGCCTAACCCTTGGGTATGACCTCCTTCCACACTGGACAAATGTGATACCACCTACGACTGCTGCACCTCTCCTGCCTATAGTATATAAGCTACTTCGCACATATGCTGTATTCTTTTCAAGATTGATGGACTGACCACAACACTCAAGGCTGAGGGACTGATTACCTCAAATTCCTCCTGTTCTTCCCCGTTCTCCTTTGTTATGGACTGATGATGCCACTGTGTGGCTAAACGTTTCCTTAATAAAGATACCCAAGAGTTACACACGTGTCTAATTTATCAACTTGTCGGTTCTCTGAATCATTCATCTACAATAATAATGTAGAAACTGAGTGGAGGCAACGTAACTTTCTCCAGTCATGATTATTATTATAATCAAGGGGGAAGCGCTAAACCCGGAGGATTATACAGCGCCTGGGGGGGATGTGGAAGGCATTCAGGCTTAATTCGGGGAACTGGAGCACAGATCCAATTCCCTAAATCAAGAGCCCCTCATCAACATCAAGGAACCTTCCCTGAGGGGTCTCTAGTCATGAGATTTATGTGATCTAATCATTAACAGTTACTCTTTTCCCCGTTACCAGTTCGTCTCTCCCCCGTTACCAGTTCGTCTCTTCCCTGTTACCAGATCGTCTCTCCACCGTTACCAGTTCGTCTCTCCCTCGTTAACAGTTTCTTTCCCCCCGTTACCAGTTTTATCTCTCCCTTGTTAATAAAGAGTCAGACTGAAATATGTAGTTGCCTTGTCAGAGAGTTAATAGGCTTGTCAGTAAAACTGTCTTCCGTCCCAGTCAACATCCCATGCAAGCAAGTGACCATCCAGTCATCCACACAGTAATACACAGTCATCCACTCAGCCACACAAGTGACGATCCAGTCATTCACTCAGCTTTATACACAGCCATCCACACATCTATCCACATAGTCATCCACTCAGCCACTTAAGTATACATAACCGCTACAAATAATATGCAATCACCCATCCTACCACCTATCCTCTTATTCATATCAGTGACATACCTGTAACTGGTTTTGAGAGTACTCTTGAATCCTGGGCTGAGGTCAGACTCCACTCTTGGCTATCTGGTCAGCCAGGCTGTTGCTGCCAGCGATCTATCATCTGTTCTCTAATCTATCAAGCCAACCACCAAGCTCCTCCCTTCGCCCTCCCTCTCCCTCATTATCTCTCCCACCCTCTCTCCCTTCCTTTTTTGACTTTGGGTAATAGCTGCCAGGGTAAGCGATTTGTTATGCTCTGTTTAGCCGTAGAGGGTGGAAGGATGTGGTGGGGTGAGCTAAATGGATGTTGGGGACGTGTTGTAGAGGGGAGGTGATGTTGGGGAGGGTAGTCGCGTTGTAGATAATGGGCATGATTAAGAGGGACGTCATGATGGAGAGGATAGATATGATGGAGAGGAAAACTATGTTGAAGGGAAAGCCATGTCGGAGAATGAAGTGATGTTGTAGGGGAGGGCCATGTTAAGTGGAATGGATAATCATGTCGTGCTTGTTGGCCAGGTTGGTGGATCGTTCGGAACCACACGAACGAGGAGTATCCGAGCACACAAGAATTTAACCAAGGCAAACACTGACCAAGAAATAAAAGAAAATGATTGTAATGTTAGAAAGAACAAACTAATACCGAGAACGTGATAACATACAAACAAGAGCAATACATAATGTAGATACGTAGGCAAGTCACGACATATTATAAAAGTATTGTCAATAACAGCCAGAGTCGTGTATACACAGACGTATCTCTCTCTGGGAGTACACGGAAGTTTCTGTGTATATACTCCAGGAGATTTATATCTGTATTTCTGTATAATGTGGTACATCTGCGCATATATGCACAGTGAGATGTATATTTATCTCAATGTGTATATAATGTACACTGAGAGTTTACCTTTATCCTTATTTTTATGATGGAGGTAGCCTTGGCTGATGGTGTACGGTGAAATTCCCCCTTAATGACCCTTGTACAGTCGATAGGCTTAACACTCAGCCAACCAGTCCACCAAAACAAACACAGCAGAGAGCAGAAATATCATTATTGAAGATACTCTAGTGCTAGGTGTCATTATCGACGCATTTTTGATGAGGATCGACAAGAGCAACTAGTGGTAAATAATACACGGATAAAAGGGACAATATTTTACTAAACATTACTGTTGATGAGTAAGACGCATCATGTGCCTCATTAAGTATATAACAGAAAAAAAGGCACAATACCGTGACTGGAACGATACACAAATAACCCGCACATAGAAGAGAGGAGCTTACGACGACGTTTCGGTCCGACTTGGACCATTTACAAAGTCACACTGTGACTTTGTAAAAGGTCCAAGTCGGACCGAAACGTCCTCATTAAGTATCTTTGTTGACGAAAGGTTTCACCTGCGCTGCAAGCTTTCTCAGTCTAATACAAAGATGAATTGCAATCCTGGATGCAGTAGACAACGTGGAGTGGTAATCAGTCCCTCAGCCATGGTATAAGACGAAAGTAGACAAGGACTGATTAATGTGTGTGTGTTGGAGTGAATGGGAAGGTGTGATGACAGTGTGACTAATTAAATGTAGCACATTTATACACAAGACTAAAGTTTAATCTTGCTTTGTCTGAATAATTCAGTCTGATGTTAAGACAAAAAGAGATGTTAGCGTCCAATGCCTCTCAAGAAACGTCATACAAAGATGTTTTGTTTTATAAATTACAAGGTTGGAAATATTGCGTACATGGAAATTTGCCAAAAAGTGAGAGGTATTGCATGACGGTTGATTTAATGCTGCAGTTATGTAATGTATAACACAGTGGGCCAGTGACTGAACCTAGGTATGTTTAAGTCAGGGGACCAGAAGGAGTGAACCTAGGTATGTTGTAAGTCAGGGGACCAGTGGGAGTGAACCTAGGTATGTTGTAAGTCAGGGGACCAGAAGGAGTGAACCTAGGTATGTTGTAAGTCAGGGGACCAGAAGGAGTGAACCTAGGTATGTTGTAAGTCAGGGGACCAGAAGGAGTGAACCTAGGTATGTTGTAAGCCAGGGGACCAGAAAGAGTGAACTTAGGTATGTTGTAAGTCAGGGGACCAGAAGGAGTGAACCTAGGTATGTTGTAAGCCAGGGGACCAGAAGGAGTGAACCTAGGTATGTTGTAAGCCAGGGGACCAGAAGGAGTGAACTTAGGTATGTTGTAAGTCAGGGGACCAGAAGGAGTGAACCTAGGTATGTTGTAAGCCAGGGGACCAGAAGGAGTGAACTTAGGTATGTTGTAAGTCAGGGGACCAGAAGGAGTGAACCTAGGTATGTTGTAAGTCAGGGGACCAGAAGGAGTGGACTTAGGTATGTTGTAAGTCAGGGGACCAGAAGGAGTGAACTTAGGTATGTTGTAAGTCAGGGGACCAGAAGGAGTGAACCTAGGTATGTTGTAAGCCAGGGGACCAGAAGGAGTGAACTTAGGTATGTTGTAAGTCAGGGGACCAGAAGGAGTGAACCTAGGTATGTTGTAAGTCAGGGGACCAGAAGGAGTGGACTTAGGTATGTTGTAAGTCAGGGGACCAGAAGGAGTGAACTTAGGTATGTTGTAAGTCAGGGGACCAGTGGGAGTGACCCTAGGTATGTTGTAAGTCAGGGGACCAGTGGGAGTGAACCTAGGTATGTTGAAAGTCAGGGGACCAGTAGGAGTGAACCTAGGTATGTTGTAAGTCAGGAGACCAGAAGGAGTGAACCTAGGTATGTTGTAAGTCAGGGGACCAGTCTTAATTCTGAGCCACAGGCTCAGAATCAACGTATCCGGGTTGAGTCCTAGGGTGAGTAGAAACAGACAAGTTTTCTTGTACCTCTTGCCCCTACTCATCTGGCAATAAATAGGTACCAGGGTGTAAACCAACTGTTCTGGGTGGCATCCTGGGAATAGAGGTGGGGACTGGAATTATACCTTAGATAGAGCTGGGCTCTAAAGTGAGCCAAGGAAGGATAGCAGCTCTTATGTAAGGATGTGCCAGAGTATCGGTATCGGCCATTTTTGCGGTATCGGTATCAGTTAAAAAATCGTCCCATACCAGCCGATACTTTTTAAAATATAAATATTACGTGCGGGCTTAAAAATATCAGCATTAACACTACCTTACGATTGTGAGTTGCTCACACACACACACACACACACACACACACACACACACACACACACACACACACACACACACACACACACTGGAAGTATTTCTTCAGTCATAGAGTTGTCAGGAAGTGGAATAGTCTCGAAAGTGATGTAGTGGAGGCAGGATCCGTACAAAGCTTTAAAAATAGGTATGATAAAGCTCATGGAGCAGGGAGAGTTAACCAGTAGCCACCAGTGAAGAGGCGGGGCCGGGAGCTGTGACTTGACCCCTGCAACCACAACTAGATGAGTACACACACGCCGGAAAGCTGAAATTATTACCTAATTCTATATCTGTTATTATGCGGGTAAAACATTTTAGGAAAAATGTAAAAAAGGATAATTCTGAAGGTGGTGGCAGTGATGGTGGTTGTAATTGTGGTAGTGGTGGTGGTACTGGTAGTGGTGGTGGTAGTGATGGTGGTTGTAATGGTGGTAGTGGTGGTGGTAGTGGTGGTGGTAGCGATAGTGGTTGTAATGGTGGTGGTAGTGGTGGTGGTAGTGATGGTGGTAGTGGTGGTGGTAGTGATGGTGGTTGTAATGGTGGTAGTGGTGGTGGTAGTGGTGGTGGTGGTAGTGGTGGTGTTGGTGGTAGTGGTGGTGGTAGTGATGGTGGTAGTGGTGGTGGTCGTGGTGGTGGTGGTAGTGGTGGTAGTAGTGATGGTGGTAGTGATGGTGGTTGTAATGGTGGTAGTGGTGGTGGTAGTGGTGGTGGTAGTGGTGGTGGTGGTGGTAGTGGTGGTGGTAGTGGCAGGTATGGTAGTAGTGGTGGTAGTAGTGATGGTGGTAGTGGTGGTGGTGGTGGAAGTGGTGGTGGTAGTGGTGGTGGTAGTGATGGTGGTTGTAATGGTGGTTGTAATGGTGGTAGTGGTGGTGGTAGTGGTGGTGGTAGTGATGGTGGTGGTAGTGGTAGTGATGGTGGTAGTAGTGGTGGTAGTAGTGATGGTGGTCGTAATGGTGGTAGTGGTGGTGGTAGTGGTGGTGGTAGTGGTGGTAGTGGTGGTGGTAGTGGTGGTGGTAGTGATGGTAATAGTGATGGTGGTAGTGATGGTGGTAGTGGTGGTGGTAGTGGTGGTGGTAGTGATGGTGGTAGTGGTGGTGGTAGTGATGGTGGTAGTGGTGGTGGTAGTGATGGTAGTAGTGGTGGTGGTAGTGATGGTAGTAGTGGTGGTGGTAGTGGTGGTGGTAGTTGTGGTGGTGGTGGTGGTAGTGGTAGTGGTGATAGTAGTGATGGTGGTAGTGATGGTGGTTGTAATGGTGGTAGTGGTGGTGGTAGTCGTGGTGGTAGTGATGGTGGTGGTAGTGACGGTGGTAGTGGTGGTGGTAGTGGTAGTGGTGGTGGTAGTGATGGTAGTAGTGTTGGTGGTAGTGATGGTGGTAGTGGTGGTGGTAGTGGTGGTGGTAGTGGTGGTAGTAGTGATGGTGGTGGTGGTGGTAGTAATGGTGGTAGTGGTGGTAGTAATAATGGTGGTAGTGGTGGTGGTAGTGGTGGTGGTAGTGATGGTAGTAGTAATGGTGGTAGTGGTGGCGGTAGTGATGGTGTTAGTGGTGATGGTAGTGATGGTGTTAGTGGTGATGGTAGTGATGGTGTTAGTGGTGATGGTAGTGATGGTAGTGTTGGTGGTAGTGATGGTGGTGGTAGTGGTGGTGGTAGCGATGGTGTTAGTTATGATGGTATTGGTGGTGGTAGTGATGGTTTTGGTAGTGGTGGTGGTAGTGACGGTGGTAGTGGTGGTGGTAGTGGCATTGGCGATAGTGATGGTAGTGGTGGTAGTGGCATTGGCGGTAGTGATGGTGGTGGTGGTGGTGGTGGTGGTAGTGATTGTGGTGGTAATGGTGGTAGTGTGATGATGGTACTGGTGACAGTTGTAGTGATGGTGGTACTGACAGTGGTAATGATGATGATGGTAGGGATCCTGGTGGTGATGGTGGTAATGATGGTTGTATTGATGGTGGTAGTGGTTATATTGAGGATAGGGGTAGTGGTGATGGTGGTAGTAGTAATGATGCTGATAGTGATGATGGTAGTAGTGGTGATGGTGGTAGTGGTGATGCTGGTAGTACTGATGTTAGTGGTGTGGAGATCGTGGTAATGGTGATAGTGTTATTTGATAATGGTGATAGTGATGATAGCAGTTCTGGTGATGGTGGTTGGAAAGAAGAAATGTCCGGTAAGGTGTGTGTGTGTGTGTGTGTGTGTGTGTGTGTGTGTGTACTCACCTAATTGTGGTTGCAGGGGTCGAGACTCAGCTCCTGACCCCGCCTCTTCACTGATCGCTACTGGGTCCTCTCTCTCTGCTTCCTGAGCTTTGTCATACCTCTTCTTAAAACTATGTATGGGTCCTGCCTCCACTACTTCACTTGCTAGGCTATTCCACTTGCTGACAACTCTATGACTGAAGAAATACTTCCTAACGTCCCTGTGACTCGTCTGAGTCTTCAGCTTCCAGTTGTGACCCCTTGTCCCTGTGTCCCCTCTCTGGAACATCCTATCTCTGTCCACCTTGTCTATTCCCCGCAGTATCTTGTATGTCGTTATCATGTCTCCCCTGACCCTTCTGTCCTCCAGTGTCGTCAGTCCGATTTCCCTTAACCTTTCCTCGTACGACATTCCCTTGAGCTCTGGGACTAGCCTTGTTGCAAACCTTTGTACTTTCTCTAACTTCTTGACGTGCTTGACCAGGTGTGGGTTCCAGACTGGTGCTGCATACTCCAGTATGGGCCTAACATACACAGTGTACAGTGTCTTGAACGATTCCTTATTAAGGTATCGGAACGCTATTCTCAGGTTTGCCAGGCGCCCGTATGCTGCAGCGGTTATTTGGTTGATGTGTGCCTCCGGTGATGTGCTCGGTGTTATGGTCACCCTAAGGTCTTTATCCCTGAGTGAGGTCTGTAGTCTTTGTCCACCTAGCCTATACTCTGTCTGCGGTCTTCTTTGCCCCTCCCCAATCTTCATGACTTTACATTTGGCTGGATTGAATTCGAGAAGCCAGTTACTGGACGACATGTCCAGCCTCTCCAGGTCTCTTTGCAACCCTGCCTCATCCTCGTCCGATTTAATTCTTCTCATCAACTTCACGTCATCTGTGTGTGTGTGTGTGTGTAAGTGCATGGGAGGGTATTGGTAGTTTAACCAGCAATATTTCTATCCCTGCTAAACTAGCACTCAAGCATGCAACCACCTAGTTACCTGATAGTGTACTCACACACACACACACACACACACACACACACACACACACACACACACACACACACACAAACGCTCACACACACACACAGATAAGGAGGGAGGCCCAGCGACAGTACGAAAACAATATAGCATCGAAAGTCAAGTCTGACTCGAAACTGCTCTATATCCACATTAGGAGAAAGACAACAGTCAAAGACCAGGTGATCAGGCTGAGGAAAGAAGGTGGGAAACTCACAGAAACGATCAAGAGGTATGTGTGGAGCTCAACATGAGATTTAAGGAAGTATTTACAGTGGAGACAGGAAGGCCCCTGGGATGACAGAACAGAGGGGGACACCAACAAGAAATATACCAACAAGTGTTGGATGACATACACACAACTGAGGAGGAAGTGAAGAAGCTGCTAAGGGACATTGTGTTACACCCTTTTGTTCATTTTGTTCATTTTGTTCATTTTCTTCTTATTATCACAATGGTATACTATTACATGTTATTTTTGCTATTTCACTTAATATTATATTCAGGAGTAATTCCATTAGTAGCTAAAATAGATTTACTCGACTTTATAATATTATCTGGTCGTATTACTTAGCTTGGTATTTAGGTAGGTCATTTAATTAGTGTCAACTGCTGGTGACCTGGCCAAGCACCAGTAGGTGTTTTGAGCTGCTCAACCCCTGCTCCGACCAAGACAAAGTGGGCTGGTAAAGCCTCACAGAGTTCAGTTCATACCTTTCTCTGGACCAGGAAGGGTCGAGGGAAGTATCCACCTCTAAACCACCATTCGCCTCCCTAGAAAATCCCAGGAATTTTCGGGAACTTACTGCTAAGACTTATCTCGGTTGGAGAAGGCGGTTGAGAAGCTCTTAGATAAAGTGAAGCCAAGTGAGCAAGCCTCTGTAGTGTATGAGGACTTATTGTAAAATGAACCCTATCATAAGAAATCTATTAATGTGTTCGAGTTTTTAGGCAACGCCTGTGCATGTGCATCTACTAATATTTCGTGACTCACTCAGAGCCATTCGTAAATACGTGACCTAGTACTGTGTTGTTTTAATGAGGAATGGTAAAAGTATTCTACTCATAGTGCAAAATATGAGAAGGTGAATTTAAGTGATTATTATGATTATTAATAAATTAAATAGAAACTAAGAAAATTCCTTTTCCTCTGAAGTGAGTACCTAGACGTACTAAGTTTATTTTGTTACGAAAAGCACTATAACCCAGGGACCAACTGACTATGTTCGTAACACATTGATACCTCAAAGGCAGTGGGAATAGACATCTTCCCATGGGTCCTTAGAGAGGGAGCAGAAATGCTGCATGTGCCACTAACCACAATCTTCAACACATCCCTTGAAACTAGGCAATTACCCGAGGTATGGAAGACGGCAAATATAGTTCCCATTTTTAAAAAAGGAGACAGAAAAGAGGCACTAAACTATAGGCCAGTCTCACTGAAGTGATTAGTATGCAAAGCCATGGAGAAGAGTATCAGGAGGAGAGTGGTGGAGCACCTGGAACGAAACGAGTATAAACGCCAACCAGCATGGATTTATGGAAGGCAAATCCTGTGTCACAAACCTTCTGGAGTTTTATGATAAAGTAACAGAAGTAAGACACGAGAGAGAGGGGTGGATTCATTGCATCTTCTTGGACTGCAAGAAGGCCTTCGACACAGTTCCTCACGAGAGATTAGTGCAGAAGCTAGAGGATTAGGCGTGTATAACAGGAAAGGTACTGCAATGGATCAGAGAATACCTGACAGGGAGGCAACAACGAGTCATGGTACATGATGAGGTATCACAGCGGGCACCTGTGACGAGCAGGGTCCCACAGGGATCGGTCCTAGGACCAGTGCTATTTTTGGTATATGTGAATGACATGATAGAAGGGTTATTCTCAGAAGTGCCCCTGTTTGCAGATAATGTGAAGTTAATGAGGAGAATCAAATCAGATGAGGACCAGGCAGGGCTTCAAAGAGACTTGGACACCCTGGACACCTGGTCCAGCAACTGGCTTCTCGAATTTAACCCCGCCAAATGCAAAGTCATGAAGTTCGAGGAAGGGCAAAGGAGACCGCAGACGGAGTATAGGCTAGGTGGCCAAAGACTGCAAACCTCGCTCAAGGGTAAAGTTCTTGGGGTGAGTATAACACCGAGCACGTCTCCGGAAGCACACATCAACCAGATAACTACTGCAGCATATGGGCTCCTGGCAAACCTGAGAACAGCGTTCCGATACCTTAGAAATCGTTCAAAACAAGGTGGACAGAGACATGATGTTCCAGAGAGGGGACACAGAAACAAGGAGTCACAATTGGAAGTTGAAGACCCAGATGAGTCAAAGGATGTTAGGAAGTATTTCTTCAGTCATAGAGTAGTTAGGAAGTGGAATAGCCTAGCAGGTGAGGTAGTGGAGGCAGGAACCGTACATAGTTTTAAGATGAGGTATGATAAAACTCATGGAGTAGGGAGAGAGAGGACCTAGTAGCACTCAGTGAAGAGGCGGGGCCAGGAGCCGAGTCTCAACTCCTGCAACCACAATTGAGTACAATTAGGTGAGTACACACACTCGACAGTACGAAAATGACATAGCAGCAAAAGCCAGATCTGACCCGAAGCTGTTGTACAGCCACATCAGGAAGAAAACAATCAAAGACCAGGTAATCAGGCTGAGGAAGGAAGGAGGGAAGATCACAAGAAACGATCGAGAAGTATGTGAGGAGCTCAACATGAGATTTAAATAAGTGTTCACAGGAGAGACAGAAGAGTCCCCAGAAAGACGGAGAAGTGGGGTCCACCATCAAGTGTTAGTTACAATACATACAACTGAGGAAGAAGTGAAGAGGCTGCAAAGCGAGCTAGATACCTCAGGTTCTATGGTGCCGGATAACATCTCTCCATGGGCCCTGAGAGAGGAAACAGAGGTGTTATGCGTGCCACTAACAACAATAAACACATCTATCGAAACAGTGCGACTACCTGAGGTATGGAAGACAGCAAATGTAGTCCCAATTTTTAAATAAGGAGACAGATACGAAGCATTAAGCTGCAGACCTGTGTCACTGACATGTTTAGCATGAAAAGTCATGGAGAAGATAATTAAATGAGTGGTGGATCACCTAGAAAGGAATGAGCTAATCAACGAAAACCAGCACGGTTTCAGGGATGGGAAATCCTATCTCACAAACCTGCTGGAGTTCTATGACAGGGTGACAGCAGTAAGACCAGACAGTTCCTGTGAAGAAATTCTCCAGTAAGGAGGGTATCTCAGCACTCTGAGGGACTTAGCTCTCTCGAATGGGGCTAGTGGACTCTTCCTCGCAAACAACTTCATTAAACCCACATGTTTGTACCATAGCGTCACGAGGCACGCCTTCCTCTCCTTGGTGGAGTTCTTGATTGTTACGAACATAGTCAGTTGGTCCCTGGGTTATAGTGCTTTTCGTAACAAAATAACAAACTTAGTACGTCTAGGTCTTCACTCGGAGAGGAAAATGAATTTTCTTAGTTTCTATTTAATTTCTTAATAATCATAATAATCACTTAAATCCACCTCATATTTTTCACTATGAATAGAATACTTTTACCATTTCTCATTTAAACATCACAGTACTAGGTCAAGTATTTACAAATGGCTCTGAGTGAGTCACGAAATATTAGTATATGTACATGCACAGGCGTTGCCTAAAAACTCGAACACATTAATAGATTTCTTATAATAGGGTTCACTTTACAATAAACCCTCTTACACTACAGAGGCTTGCTCACTTGGCTTCACTTTCTCTAAGAGCTTCTTAACCGCCTTCTCCAACCGAGATAAGTCTTAGCAATGAGTTCCCGAAAATTCCTGGGATTTTCTAGGGAGGCGAATGGTGGTTTAGAGGTGGATACTCCCCTAGACCCTTCCTGGTCCAGAGGAAGGTATGAACTGCACAAAGTGAGGCTTTACCAGCCCACTTTGACTCGGTCTGAGCAGGGGTTGAGCAGCTCAAAACACCTACTGGTGCTTGGCCAGGTCGCACCAGCAGTCGAGACTAATTAAACAACCTACCTATATACAAAGCTAAATAATACGACCAGATAATATTATAAAGTCGAGTAAATCCATTTTAGCTACTAATGGAATTACTCCTGAATATATTATTAAGTGAAATAGCAAAAATAACATGTAATAGTACACCATTGTGATAATAACAAGTAGAAACAGTCTACTTAAAATGAACAAAAGGGTGTAACATTGATCACCTACACAACGAGGTTAAACAAGAGTAATTACTCTTTCTCCATACCAGGAAAATTAAGGGAAAACCTACACCCCACTTTGTCTACAAGTTGGGACTATTATTAATTCTAGTAGATAACAAAAAACTCGTCTTCTTATATTGAATACTGTTGCAATGCATAGCAAGGAAGAGATATAAAGCTGAACTCAGCAGTTCTTTTGTGCGGAGGGTGTACTGGTAGGCACTTAGGCAGAGGACAAGCTAGGTTGAATTGAGACATGAGTGTGTGAACACGTCACAAATCTCCTGCTGAGAACAAAGAAAATACTGACTTCGTGCGGTAAACTCTGAAATACTGTCAATCTCCACTCGAGAAACTAGTGTTAAAAGGGAACACAATTGTATCATCCATGGTATAATCCCGTGTAAAGTTTGTGTCGCGGTATGCATTCATGTGTTATGGACAAGATATCAACCTATCGCATAAGAACTGACCGAAGTGACACCCTGTCAACGAGTGAGGACATAACTACGCATCTGCAACAGTTTACTCAAGCCATCGATGCCGGGGTCATCCTTCCCTTACCACAAACTAGGGTAAATTGGGTCAGTTACAATACCCAGGTTAGTCCAGCCATACCCACACCTAATTACGTTAGCTGCAGCTAATAGGTAGGGGTGAGATTTGACTGGAATTACCAATAGATCCCGTCATGGGTGGGTAATTCACCGAAACCCAAGTATCATTACGCATTTCAGATGATATTGAAATGCTGAGATATACGCTCCTTTTGGGCAAATTTATATCTAACCCACTTATTAGTCCACAGCCACATTGGGTTCTGGAACGGCACCCCGAAAGGATGGCCAGAGAGAGGCTGCTGGACATCGTACTGTTATGAGATAAGTACTCATTGCTGTATGTTGCTTCATGCAGGAAAGTGTACTTATCTAACCAGTTCTCCACAGTTCCACACAAGAGATTAGTGTATAAGCTGGAGGACCAGGCAAGCATAACAGGAAAGGCGCTGCAGTGGATCAGGGAATACCTGTCCGGAAGGCATCAGAGAGTCATGGTACGAGACGAAGTGTCAGAGTGGGCGCCTGTGACGAGCGGGGGTTTCACAGAGGTCAGTTCTAGGACCGGTGCTGTTTCTGGTATATGTGAACGACATGACGGAAGGAATAGACTCAGAAGTATCTCTCTTTGCAGATGTGAAGTTGATGAGAAAAATTCAATCAGACGAGGTCCAGGCAGAACTACGAAAGGATCTGGACAGGCTGCAGGCCTGGTCCAGAAAGTGGCTCCTGGAGTTCACCCCCCACCCCCACCAAGCGCAAAGTCATGAAGATTGGGGAAGGGCAAAGAAAACCGCAGACGGCGTACAGTCTAGGGGGCCAGAGACTACAAACCTCACTCAAGGAAAAGGATCTTGAGGTGAGTATAACATGGGGCACATCTCCTGAGGCACACATTAACCAAATAACTGCTGCAGCATATGGACGCCTAACAAACCTAAGAACAGCATTCCGACATCGTTCAGGACGCTGTTCACTGTGTATATCAGGCCTGTATTGGAGTATGCAGCACCAGTTTGGAACTCACAACTAGCCAGTCACGTACGGAAATTAAAGAAAGTGCAAAGGATTACAGCAAGACTAGTCGCGGAGCTAAAGGGCATGTCTATGAGAAGAGGTTAAGGAAAATCGACCTGACGACACTGGAGGACAGGAGAGATGGGAGGGGATATGATAACGACATCTAAAATACTGAGGAGAATTGACAAGGTGGACAGAGACAGGATGTTCCAAAGATGGGACACAGCAACAAGGGCCCACAATTGGAAGTTGAAGACTCAGATGAATCACAGGGATGTTAGGAAATATTTCTTCAGTCATAGAGTTGTCAGAAAGTGGAATAGTCTGAGAAGTGATATAGTGGAGGCAGGATTCATACATAGCTTTAAGAAGAGGTATTATAAAGCTCATGGAGGAGGAAGAGTGACCTAGTAACGACCAGTGAAGAGGCGGGGCCAGGAGCTGGGACTCGACCCCTGCAACTGCAACTTGGTGAGTACAACTAGGTGAGTACACACCAGGAGCTGTAACTCGACTCCTGCAATCACATATGAGTACACACACACCTTATCACACACTGTATTGACATTTTGTTGTGCTGATAGACACACACTCTTACTGTGTTAATGAACACTGAATGTTTATTGGTTGAAGGCTGAGCGTTTATTGATTAAAAATTGAACATATATTGTCTCTCAAACATTTGTTGGTAACCTGTTATGAAATGAATATTATTTCACTGTGCAAGACAAACATTACTCCTCGAGGAGTGAGGTCAATAGTACCAAGTGCCAAGATAGAGTACAGTATGCAGAACCAGCGTCCTTTAGGTACGATTATTAAGCCTTGTAGGAATGGATGGGAGGGAGAAATAAGGCAGAAGGGAAGGGGACAGGAAATAGGTAGGCAGGAAGGATTGAGGGAGAGAAGTGTGAATGACGGAAAAATGGTCAAAAGGCGTGCCGTAAAGAGTGACACAGAGACAAACAAATCCATGAACAAGATTATGCTAATTTCGTAAGGTTTCTAGAGCATGAGTAATAAAAGGAAAGAAGGACTTAATAAACGTAAAGTTCTGCATGTTTGGTAAGAGTGAGAAATAGTGTATATATATTATATATTATATATGTGTGTATGTGTGTGTGTGTGTGTGTGTGTGTGTGTGTGTGTGTATGTGTGTGTGTGTGTGTGTGTGTGTGTGTGTGTGTGTGTGTGTTTTAACATTGACGAGAGGAATTTTAAATAATCTCTTGTGCATAACACTGATATTCTTGTAGTATTTTATATTCATGCACATTCGTCTGAAGTACAACAGCGGAGGAATGTTTTACGTGTTGCTGAGTCATCAGTGCTGCGTGTATGAACGTGTTGATGCGATATCAACACGGTGTGTATACATATGTTGATATATCATCATCATGGCGTGTATATACGTGTTTATGCAGTATCCACACAGTGTGTATACACGTGTTGATGAGTCATCAGCATGGTGTATTTACACTTGCTAAGAGCAGCGAGGCTCACATTTATCTTTCGTGCTCAAATGACTGTTTAATTGGAATTAATATTATAGTAGTGGCAATTCTCGTTCTCTTACCGTTCCTATCTCTAGGCTGGTTAGTTCCTACACCATTCCTATGTCGACACTAGTTAGTTTCTATACCGTTCCTTCCTCGACACTAGTTAGTTCCTACACCGTTCTTTTCTCGACCCAAGCTAGTTCCTACACCGTTCTTATCTCAACGCTAGCTAGTTCCTACACCGTTCTTATCTCGACGCAGGCTAGTTCCTACACCGTTCTTATCTCGACGCTAGCTAGTTCCTACACCGTTCTTATCTCGATGCTAGCTAGTTCCTACACCGTTCCTGTCTCAACATTCTCGGCGTATCGTTGAGAACTTGACCATGTTCAGTAAATTAGTACATTCAAGGGTAGTACAGTTAACTTTCTTGGCCTGCCTCCATCCAGCTGATTGGGTAACACTTTCGTTCACTTTGGAATTATCGCTCACGATTCACTTACACAACTGTCTCGACTGTTTGACGAACTGGAAGCAGAATTGATTGAAATTCAGATCTCTGCTGACCTGAGTGAAAATATGTGGCTTGCTTCGTTTTGGGACATGATGTCAGGACTATACATCGGACGAATCATTTGTGATATATTGAACACCTGCTTTATAAAGTGATGGTTGTTGAGCTAGGCATGTCTAGTGTGTGGGTGTGCAAGAGTGAGCAACTCGCTTTCTTCGTTCTGGTATTAGCCCACTGATAAATGAGACACTTGTGTAACATTTGGCTGTCTATAGTTTGGAAACATTTCGCCAGCCAGTGGTTTCTTCAGTCCATTGCGGATGAGGAGTTTGGGGTACTCAATCCCTCCCCCTGGAGTCGAAGGACTGATTACTTGTAACTCCTCATCTTCAACCTTTCTCTGCATTGGACTGAAGAAGCCACTGGCTGGCGATACGTTTCCAGAATAAAGGTAGCCAAATGTTGCACAAGTGTCTCGTTTTTCAACTTATCGGTTTTCTAAACAATTTAAGAACATAAGAAAGAAGAAACACTGCAACAGGCCTACTGACCCATGCGGAGCAGGTCCATGTCCCTCCCCGGATTAGACCAATGACCCCCCCCCCGGATAAGCCCAATGACCCACCCAGTCTGGTCACCTCCACTCAAGAATGGAGCACTGCATCAGACCCAGCAGCACAAGCTAGTCAGGTCCAACTCACACCCACCCACACCCACTCATGTATTTATCTAACCTATTTTTAAAGCTACACAACATTTTAGCCTGAATAACTGTACTCGGGAGTTTGTTCCACTCATCCACAACTCTATTACGAAACCAGTGCTTTCCTATATCCTTCCTGAATCTGAATTTTTCCAACTTGAAACCATTGCTGCGAGTCCTGTCTTGGCTGGAAATTTTCAGCACGCTATTTACATCCTCTTTATTTATTCCTGTTTTCCATTTATACACCTCGATCATATCCCCCCTAATTCTACGCCTTTCCAGAGAGTGCAGATTTAGGGCCCTCAGTCTATCCTCATAAAGAAGATTTCTGATACATGGGATCATCTTTGTCATCCTCTTTGTACGTTTTTCAGAGCATTTATATCCATTCTGTAATACGGTGACCAGAACTGAGCAGCATAATCTAAATGAGGCCTAACCAAGGATATATAGAGTTGAAGAACAACCTGAGGACTTCTATTATTTATACTTCTAGATATGAAGCCAAGAATTCTGTTAGTTTTATTGCTAACACTAATGCACTGTTGTCTTGGTTTCAGATTACTGCTAACCAGAACTCCTAAATCCTTTTCGCAATCAGTAGTATTAAGATCTACATTATTTAGTTGATATGTGGCATGGTTATTTAACTGTCCAACATTTAGAACTTTGCATTTGTCAATATTAAACTGCATCTGCCACTTCTCCGACCATTGCATCAGTCTATTCAAATAATTCTGGAGTGCTCTAGTGTCTTCACTAGAATGAATTGGACGGCCTATTTTGGTGTCTTCAGCAAATTTGCTTATGTCGCTATTTATTCCCTCACCTATGTCGTTTATGTAAATTGTGAACAACAACGGGCCCAACACTGACCCCTGAGGAACACCGCTTGTGACGTGCCCCCATTCTGATTTCTCCCCATTTATGCAAACTCTCTGCTGTCTATTTGTCAGCCATGCCTCTACCAAGGAAAAAATTTCTCCTATTCCGTGTGCCTTAAGTTTCCTCAATAGCCTCTGGTGTGGAACTCCATCGAAAGCCTTACTGACGTCCATATACACAATATCATATTCATTACCATGATCCACCTCCTCAAACACCTTAGTGAAAAAAAATTAGTAAATTCGTAAGACAGGAACGCCCCTTTGTAAAACCTTGTTGAGATTAATTAATCAATCTGTGCCTGTCAAGATGGCTACGAATTGATTCGGCAATTATTGATTCCATAAATTTTCCCACTATGGAGGTAAGGCTTATTGGTCTATAGTTCGAAGCCAAGGACCTGTCACCTGCCTTGTAAATAGGTATTACATTTGCCATTTTCCACTTATCAGTCACTATGCCAGTTTGTAGTGATATGTTAAAAAGATTAGCCAAAGGTATGCTAAGTTCCTCTTTACATTCCTTTAACACCCTTGCAAACAGTTCATCAGGGCCTGGGGATTTGTTAGGTTTTTGTTTCTCTATTTGTCCGAGGACCATGTCACTAGTTACCGCAATCGTACATAGTTTATTATCCTGTTCTACATAATCTATTATTTCAGGAATATCGCTAGTATTTTCCTGGGTGAAAACTGAGAGGAAGTAGGTATTGAGAATTTCACACATATCCGTATCACTGTCAGTGATCTGACCCGAGTTACTCTTAAGTGGGGCAATCTTGTCCCTAATCTTACTTCTGTATACCTGAAAGAACCCTTTTGGGTTAGTCTTTGAATCCCTTGCAACCTTAACATCATAATCCCTTTTAGCTTTTCTTATTCCTTTCTTTATTTCTCTCTTTAATTGAATATATTGATTTCTTAACTGCCCATCCCCTCTTTTGATACGCCTATATATGCCTCTCTTTTGACCAATGGGATGTTTTAATCTATTGTTCATCCATTTGGGATCATTTTTGTTAGATCTAATTTCCCTACTCGGAACAGAAGTTGTCTGGGCAGCTAGAACTATGCTCTGAAAAACGTCATATTGGCAACCAAGATCACCTACCTGACCCATAGTCAAGACATCCCAATTTAGCCCACCCAGGTAATTTATTCATATTAACTCACTACACTAATTACTTTTCTCATGTATTAGTATAAGTGTTGTGTTAGTAGTTATCTGTCGCTTCTTTTCTGTTTTTTTAAATGATTATGATGAGGTTGGAATAAAAAATAGAAATCAGATGTCTTCATATACTGATAATCATACATAACAGCTCTCATTCAATATTTGTGAAATTGATAACTGAAATGGCTGTCTAGTTAAAAACAGGTTAACTAACAATAAGCAATATATATTGTTAGAGGATGGCTGCTGAGAAAGAACTAAGAGTAAGATTGTTGTAGTTGCAGCTTACTAGGCTGACCTTCGTGCTGGAATTCAGGCCTTTCCAGCGCATTGATTGTTAGGTTGCAGCATATCAGTAATATATTTATGTAATTCTTATTATTTGGTGTTGTCATTCATATTAATGCCATAACGTTGGCTACTTGACATGTGAGTGATTATCCTTTAGTGCAGCTGTAAACACATGTCGTTTGTATATCGAAGGTAATGGATGTGCGTCTTGATGCGTGCAGTTGTAAACAAATTAAAATTAAAAAAGTTGATAGAGGTTGGGAAGTGTGCGGACTCCGTCATAGGTTGGATGGCGGTACGTCGCCAATAATGTTTGGGACCTCCACGTTTACTTTATTGAGTGATGGAGGCTCCATCCTCCGATCGCTAACCGGTTAGCGCTACCTCTCTCAGCCACTCTTACATGGCACTTCCATGTGTGTGTAGCCTGCATTGCTCTGCAGGCCAGGCACACAGCTGCCTATTCATGCAGCCATGCTTGTACATGAACACCTGTGTAAACAACATTTTACACACAAATTATTTCATTGGCCAAACACATCTAAATTGAATGAAAAATACTGAGTTGGTAAGTCGAATGTTTATGAAATAGAGAACGACATTATTATTATTATTATTATTATTATTATTAAGGGGAAGCGCTAAACCCGGAGGATTATACAGCGCCTGGGGGGGATGTGGAAGGCATTCAGGCTTAATTTGGGGAAATGGAGCACAGATCCAATTCCCTAAATCAAGAGCCCCTCACCAACATCACTCTCAGTGTATATACAACGAGATGAACACCTCTCAGTGTATATACAACGAGATGAAGACCTCTCAGTGTATATACAACGAGATGAAGACCTCTCAGTGTATATACAACGAGATGAACACCTCTCAGTGTATATACAACGAGATGAACACCTCTCAGTGTATATACAACGAGATGAAGACCTCTCAGTGTATATACAACGAGATGAACACCTCTCAGTGTATATACAACGAGATGAACACCTCTCAGTGTATATACAAAGAGATGAAGACCTCTCAGTGTATATACAACGAGATGAAGACCTCTCAGTGTATATACAACGAGATGAAGACCTCTCAGTGTATATACAACGAGATGATGACCTCTCAGGGCATATACAACGAGATGAACACCTCTCAGTGTATATACAACGAGATGAAGACCTCTCAGTGTATATACAATGAGATGAACACCTCTCAGTGTATATACAACGAGATGAAGACCTCTCAGTGTATATACAACGAGATGAACACCTCTCAGTGTATATACAACGAGATGAACACCTCTCAGTGTATATACAACGAGATGAAGACCTCTCAGTGTATATACAACGAGATAAAGACCTCTCAGTGTATATACAACGAGATGAACACCTCTCAGTGTATATACAACGAGATGAACACCTCTTGGTGTAGACACAGTGAGATGAACACCTCTTGGTGTAGACACAATGAGATGAACACCTCTCAGTGTAGACACAGTGAGATGAACACCTCTTGGTGTAGACACAATGAGATGAACACCTCTTAGTGTAGACACAATGAGATGAACACCTCTTGGTGTAGACACAGTGAGATGAACACCTCTTGGTGTAGACACAGTGAGATGAACACCTCTCAGTGTAGACACAGTGAGATGAACACCTCTTGGTGTAGACACAGTGAGATGAACACCTCTCAGTGTAGACACAGTGAGATGAACACCTCTCAGTGTAGACACTGAGATGAACACCTCTTGGTGTAGACACAGTGAGATAAACACCTCTCAGTGTAGACACAGTGAGATGAACACCTCTCAGTGTAGACACAGTGAGATGAACACCTCTCAGTGTAGACACAGTGAGATGAACACCTCTCAGTGTAGACACAGTGAGATGAACACCTCTCAGTGTAGACACAGTGAGATGAGCACCTCTCAGTGTAGACACAGTGAGATGAACACCTCTCAGTGTAGACACAGTGAGATGAACACCTCTCAGTGTAGACACAGTGAGATGAACACCTCTCAGTGTAGACACAGTGAGATGAACACCTCTCAGTGTAGACACAGTGAGATGAACACCTCTCAGTGTAGACACAGTGAGATGAACACCTCTCAGTGTAGACACAGTGAGATGAACACCTCTCAGTGTAGACACAGTGAGATGAACACCTCTCAGTGTAGACACACTGAGATGAACACCTCTCAGTGTAGACACACTGAGATGAACACCTCTCAGTGTAGACACAGTGAGATGAACACCTCTCAGTGTAGACACAGTGAGATGAACACCTCTCAGTGTAGACACAGTGAGATGAACACCTCTCAGTGTAGACACAGTGAGATGAACACCTCTCAGTGTAGACAAAGTGAGATGAACACCTCTCAGTGTAGACACAGTGAGATGAACACCTCTCAGTGTAGACACAGTGAGATGAACACCTCTCAGTGTAGACACAGTGAGATGAACACCTCTCAGTGTAGACAAAATGAGATGAACACCTCTCAGTGTAGACACAGTGAGATAAACACCTCTCAGTGTAGACACAGTGAGATGAACACCTCTCAGTGTAGACACAGTGAGATGAACACCTCTCAGTGTAGACACAGTGAGATGAACACCTCTCAGTGTAGACACAGTAAGATGAACACCTCAGTGTAGACACAGTGAGATGAACACCTCTCAGTGTAGACACAGTGAGATAAACACCTCTCAGTGTAGACACAGTGAGATGAACACCTCTCAGTGTAGACACAGTGAGATGAGCACCTCTCAGTGTAGACACAGTGAGATGAACACCTCTCAGTGTAGACACAGTGAGATGAACACCTCTCAGTGTAGACACAGTGAGATAAACACCTCTCAGTGTAGACACAGTGAGATGAACACCTCTCAGTGTAGACACAGTGAGATGAACACCTCTCAGTGTAGACACAGTGAGATGAACACCTCTCAGTGTAGACACAGTGAGATGAACACCTCTCAGTGTAGACACAGTGAGATGAACACCTCTCAGTGTAGACACAGTGAGATGAACACCTCTCAGTGTAGACACAGTGAGATGAACACCTCTCAGTGTAGACACAGTGAGATGAACACCTCTCAGTGTAGACACAGTGAGATGAGCACCTCTCAGTGTAGACACAGTGAGATGAACACCTCTCAGTGTAGACACAGTGAGATGAACACCTCTCAGTGTAGACACAGTGAGATGAGCACCTCTCTAGAAACATTGAGAAATGCACAACTCTTGGTTTATGTACGCAGTATTATGATAATAGTATTGATAAATAGTTAATACTACAAAAATAAAAATAACAATGCTGCTGCTGCTACCACTACTACTACTACTATTACTACTACTACTAGTGCTGCTGCTGCTGCTGCTGCTGCTGCTGCTACTACTAGTACTACTACTGCTGCTGCTGCTGCTGCTGCTGCTGCTACCACTACTACTACTACTATTACTACTACTACTAGTGCTGCTGCTGCTGCTGCTGCTGCTGCTGCTGCCAGTATTAGTACTACTGCTGCTGCTGCTGCTGCTGCTGCTGCTGCCAGTATTAGTACTACTGCTGCTGCTGCTGCTGCTGCTGCTGCTGCTGCTGCTGCTGCTGCTGCTGCTACTACTGCTGCTGCTGCTGCTGCTGCTACCACTACTACTACTGCTGCTGCTGCTGCTGCTGCTGCTGCTGCTGCTGCTGCTGCTGCTACTAGTACTACTACTGCTGCTGCTGCTGCTACTAGTACTACTACTGCTGCTGCTGCTGCTGCTGCTGCTACTACTAGTACTACTACTGCTGCTGCTGCTGCTGCTGCTGCTGCTGCTACTACTACTACTACTACTACTACTACTGCTGCTACTACTACTACTACTGCTGCTGCTGCTGCTGCTGCTGCTACTGCTGCTGCTGCTGCTGCTACTACTACTACTGCTGCTGCTGCTGCTGCTACTACTACTACTACTACTGCTGCTGCTGCTGCTGCTGCTGCTGCTGCTGCTGCTGCTACTACTGCTGCTGCTGCTGCTGCTGCTGCTGCTGCTGCTGCTGCTGCTGCTACTACTACTACTACTGCTGCTGCTGCTACTACTGCTGCTGCTGCTGCTGCTACTACTGCTGCTGCTGCTGCTGCTGCTGCTGCTGCTGCTGCTGCTGCTGCTACTACTACTACTACTACTGCTGCTGCTGCTGCTGCTGCTGCTGCTGCTGCTGCTGCTACTACTACTGCTGCTGCTGCTGCTGCTGCTGCTGCTGCTGCTGCTGCTGCTACTACTACTACTACTGCTGCTGCTGCTGCTGCTGCTGCTGCTGCTGCTGCTACTACTACTACTACTACTACTACTACTACTACTACTACTACTGCTGCTGCTGCTGCTGCTGCTGCTGCTACTACTACTACTGCTGCTGCTGCTGCTGCTGCTGCTGCTGCTACTACTACTGCTGCTGCTGCTGCTGCTGCTGCTGCTGCTGCTGCTGCTACTATTACTACTACTATTACTACTACTACTACTACTAATAATAATAATAACTATAAGAACAAAATTAAACTATAAGGGTACCAACAAAAGTTTGTCTACTGTGCTGGTGACTTTCAATTAACCTCTTGGGTAGTCAGCCTGTCATCAACCACCACTGGGCTGCTCTACACTTATCACTATCACACGGCTCAAAAAGCTCAACCCTTAATTACGTATCTGGCTCCTCTGCTGACATGCGCTGCTGTCCTGACACACTTCACTCTGTTATCGTATTAAAATATTTTTCACCCGGAGTGTGTCAGTTTATACGACTGTCTCCTCCTCTTCACCACAATGGTTACCTGTTCCTGGTTGCTTGTGTCTCTCTACCAGACTGGCTGCCTGTTACTCTCTACCAGGTTGACTGCCTATGCTGTGTGTATATATTCGAGCGTATTGGCCTTTTTACTTGTTTATTTGTGGTTGCAGGGGTCGAATCTTTGCGTCTGTCCTGCCTCTAAAGTAGCAGTTATGTACAAGTTCACTCTCTCATAGCGTCATGGGCTCTCTTACCTCCGTATCTGAAACAACGTATCTTTCCTGCCCTCATCCCTTCTTTATTTAGACCACTCTATATTATTACTTCCCCAGATCACTCCACTTCATTACCTCCCCAGATCACTATATTTCATTACCTTCCACAGATCCCGTGTCTTGAAGCTTCGGCCTCGTGGTTATCGTGTTTCCTTGTCTCCAAGAGCTGGTTATATTTCCCTGTCATAGTCCATAGTTTAGTGGTGTCTCCTGAGGGTGTCCCGAGGGTGTCCCGAGGTGAGGGAAGGTTTGGTGTATTGGCAGTAGACTCTGAGGTGTGTTAGGTGGGACTGGTGCGGCGGGTGGGTCTGGTGGGCGGCCTGGCTGGGTAGGTCTGGTGGGTGTGCCTGGTGGATGGTGGTGGATGAGTGGGTCCGGGGGACGGTGGTGGATGGGTGGGTGGTGTTGGCTGGGTGGGCATGTTGGGTGGTGGTGGTTAGGTGGGCTTGGTGGGTGGTGGTGGCTGGGTGTGTCCGGTGGGTGGTGGTGGCCTGTTGGGCATAGTGGTGGTTGGGTGGGCTTGGTGGGTTATGGTGGCTGGGTCAAATTGTCATGTGGGGGTTCGGTAACGTGGATTGGGTAATAACACTCACGTTGGATGTTCTAGTACATATATTGGAGGGTAAATATGGGGAGCACCATGCCTGGCCTGCCTCTCTGCTCTCTATCTTAAGACTGACTCACGAATTGGGTCCTAGGGGTGAGCGGCATTCAAAAACATGCTATGGTCAGCACCGGGGAGACCTCATCCACTTCACTGAATCAATCCGTTCCACAAGTAGAGGAGAAAGACTTAGCTCCCACTGACTTCCCAGACGAGGTCAAGCGTTTGTTGACTCTGTTGAACAAATGTCGTAAAGCCATTGCCTTACGAGGTGAGAAGATGGGTATAACGAACTTATTGTCCCATTGTATCCCACTTGAACCTGGAACTAGACCTATCTATATACTTGTATACAGAATGCCTCATTCACAAGTTGCTGTCACAGAAGAATTGATCAATCAAATGCTTGATGGAGTTATTGCACCTAGCAATTCACCTTGGAATGCACCCTTGATCCTAGTACCTAAGAAGGATGGTACTTGGCGCCCAGTGATTGACTTTAGGAAGTTAAATGCGAAAACTATTCCAGATCGCTTGCCACTTCCTGTACTTGGTGATCTTTTATATAACATCGGAGATAAAGTCTTTTCGACCCTAGACTTGTTACAAGGGTTTTGGCAAATCCCTCTTCACGAGGACAGCCAAGATCTAACTGCATTCTCCACTCCTACAGGTCATTATCACTTCCTCTGTATGGTCTTTGGATTATGATCCTCCCCTATCACGTTCTCAAGGCTCATGACTAATATCTTTAGAGGTCTCATAGGTAATGCACTTATGGTGTACTTAGATGACGTAATCATGTTTAAAGACGTGGATACACACTTGAAAAGACTTGATATAGTACTTAGTAAGCTTGAAGAAGCCAATTTAAAGATCAAACTGTCTAAATGTCAAATTTTCAGATCAGAAATCAAGTTTCTTGGTCACATAGTCACTCCTAGAGGGGTTATGACTGATCAAAGTAAAGTAGCTGCAGTACTAAATTTTCCATCTCCAAAAACTGCTGATGCTGTAAGATCCTTTGTAGGCTTAGCAGGTTTTTATAGATCTTTCATTGCCAATTTTTCTTCCATAGCTGCTCCTCTGAGTTGCTTAAGAAAGATGCTCCTTTTGTTTGGACCTTCCATCAAGAAAGAGCATTCCAAACTTTAAAAGAAAACCTAACATCTGCTCCAATTTTGAAATTTCCAGATTTTTCTAAGCCCTTCTAACAATTGATGCTAGTTCAATTAGCATAGGTGCCATACTAGCTCAGAAGACTGATGGCAAGTATAACACAGTTGCATTTACTAGCCGAGTCCTTACTAAGGCTGAACATAATTATACAGTAGTATGGTCTTTAAAGCACTTCCGAGACATTTATCAGTACCCTGTTCATGTCTTGACAGACCACCCTCCACTGATGCCTTTATTCCAGAACAAACAACCTACTGGAAGGTTAGCCAGATGGACCTTGACTATCCAAGAGTTAAATCCTACCTTTGAACACTTACCTGGCAAGTCAAATGTAGTTGCAAATGCCTTATCACGACATGTTAGTATAGTAACTGCAGACCCTTCATTTACTGCCTAGGATGTAAAGAATGCTCAACGAACAGATCCCATGTGGTCTGGTGTGATTCGATTCCTGCTCCAGGAAGATCTTATTCTGACTGTGAAGTCACCAGCACCCATCAGTGACTTTGTCATGAACCAAGAATTACTGTATTGAACAGCCGAGTTGGGTACTCCTAGCAGAAGAGTATACCAGTTAGTAATTCCATGGTCACTAGTGAATGTAGCCTTACAGCTAGTTCACGATGTACCAGGTGTTGTGCACCCTGGTATGGATCGTTCAATAAAACAAGCCAGATTGAAATACTTTTGGCCTCGTATGGCAACTGATATTTCTGAGTATGTTAAGAAATGTAGTGTCTTCATGCAACATAAAGATAATGTTAATGGTCCTAATCCAAACCAAGTGTATCCAACTACTAACGAACCATGGGAAAGAGTTGCGCTAGATTTGTTAACTAATTTCCAATGTTCCCTCCAGGACAACAAATATCTGTGTGTTATGGTAGACCATTTCACGAGATATTGTGAGTTCCTATTGCAGATAAGACTGCCGAGACAGTAGCTAAAGCGTTTAAAGAACGCATTATCTGCAGGCATACCACCCCTAAGTCCCTAGTAACAGATAATGGAGGTGAATTCTGTAATGAGATTCTTGAAAATTTGTGTACCTTGTACAAGATCTCTAAATCTACCATTGTTCCTCATCATCCTGCCAGCAATGGGTTAGCGGAACGAACCAATAAGAAAGTACTTGATGTCTTAAGAGCCACTATCAGTCCCAACAGTGAAACTTGGGATGAAGTTATGCCTGATGTGCAGTGTGCTATAAATTCTGCTTACAATGCTTATAGGTGACACTCTACATTATGCATTGTACGGTCTATATAAACGTTTGCCTTATGAGTTGCTATATTATAATCCGAAACCAAATTACAACCCTGATGATTTCATAGCAACTCGTACCAGCTTAGCTCAAAGTGTTTTTAGAAGAATCCATGAAACACTTCATAAATCAACAGCAGAATTTACAAGAGTCGCTAACACTCGAGCAAAGCCGTCCAAAATCAAAGTAGGTTTGAGAGTTATGCTGACTAGCTTTAACAAAACGTCCGCAATGCCTAATCTTGATCAAAAGTTTGTTGGTCCTTATCGAGTAGTTGAACATATCACTGGCAATAAGTATAAGGTTAGAGAAATTAGTACTGGTCAGTATAAAGAATCGCATTTGGATCATATGAAGTTAGTATGTGATGATAATGATGTTCCAACCCAGACTAAATGTAACAGACTCTGACAATCCTCCTGAATCTGTACCCTCTACCTCTAATACTCAGTCAGATGATCAGCCTGAATGTCGTTATTCCCTACGTACACGACAGGTATTGAGAAATCCTCAAGTATCATTTGTAACTACCAATTCAGATCTGCCTCAAACATAATGAGTTAGCCATTGCAACAGAGTTTGACCCTCCCAGAGAAGACACCCATTCTTCATATGTCAATCTCACCCTAGCAGAGTTGGGGTTAAATGTAAATAACCTGTATAGATGAATAATTACAGTATCAACTTATCAATATTCAAGAATTTTGTTTTGTGTTCATGTTATCTCCGAATTCTGAGATTTAACAGTCTAGATTTGAGTGCACCAAGTCTGCCTTTCTGTTAAACACTTCTTTCTTTGTATATATTTATTCCTCATAATCCGTAGATCACATGAATACAGATCGATCGATCAAATTTTTTTTATCACTTCTATTGTGTAATCCCAATGTTGAGTCTCATTTGATGAGTTGTGCTATATGATACCTTGTAATGCATTACAGTTTCATTACAGCAAGTTTCATTATAGTCATTTACATTAGCTTCCATTCCAATATTCTACTTATGTATGTTATAATGTTCAATTGTTGTGTACTTTGACATTGTATAGAATCATCCCAAGCCATATGCCTGCCGTCTCTAGCTTGTGCTAGCTGTATGTCGGTGTTACAAAAAACGCGATTCTAAAAGCTTAGAGATCTTCAGTGAATACTAGAAAGGACTGCCCTTCTAGCATCCAGCCTGTTACTGGGTTTTCATAACAATTAGTCAGTATCCTTGTCCAATTATCCATTAGAATTCAATAAGAATTATTAGTGCTTCAGGATTACAACTGGTAGGGTACTAACTAGAGAAATTAAAATTTAATAAATTTATTAATAATTAAGTTGTCTAGGCGTATATCAAATTAAATTATATCAATATCAACAAAATAAGAATAATCACTTCTCTCGTGTACAGTATTATTGTGCTGAAAGCACATATCACATTTATAATTCTTAAGTACCGTCTGGTACATTAACATTTAATAAGATATTGCAAATATGTACAAGCAAGTTTGTGTGTATGTGTGTAAGTGCTCTAAGTAGTTCGCTATGTCTCACGACTCGACTAAACTTAAACAAATGACTGACAAAGTCCTTTCATAAACTAAGTTCTTGACCGACTGGCAATCAGAACAGTCTGCTTGAACAATAAAAAGAATGCTAAGTCCAATAGCAATATAACAAGCAACTGCGACACAATCAGGATCAAGGAGATATATAAAGACACTAAGTAGGGACCATCTGCAGATCCTCCACAAAAGTCACCAAACTCCCATACTACTGAATCTAAGTTCAGCATAAGAAAATCACCAACTCTGATAGTACACAGATACCAGTACAAATTAGGTCAGAAGCTACAGCTCACGACCTGAGTTGCTCAGAGTGTCTAGGCGACACACAGCCTAAGTACAACGTCGAAAATCACTATGTCTATACAATGTTCTGTGAACAGAGTCTCCAGAACCTACAACAATAATGAGACAGACGATCTTCCAACAAGGGCCAATAAGGAAGAGTTAGGCACTTGTCAGGAATACGTCCAACCACCAAGAGAGTCTAGACCAGACTGAATACTTCAGGTGAGGTGTGATCACCCCCCCCTCTATCACGTGATAGCTCCGTGGACAGTTGCTGACCAGCAATGCTGAGAAGCCGGCAGAGTGACGAGCCACAAGCGATAATTACAGTAGTTAGACAATCAAGACTTGAACTTTGAGCACATAATATATGTGTTACATCCTACCTAACAACATAACTAACTCAAATAATAATATAAAGCAATATATTTACGATTTAGCTATTATCGCAAATATAAGCAATATAAAATTACATGAAAAGGTAATATACATTATATACATAATAATATACATCATATACATTGTAACCCATTCAGGGGTTGCAACAGTCGGGACGACATACAATAGCGTCGCCGAGCTCTCAGTAGTATCAGTTCCCAGTAGTACCAGTTACCAGTAACCAGTTACCAGTAGTATGAATCACTGACTGCTATTCATGTTGATGCTGACCATGGCATGTTTTTGAACGCCGCTCACCCCTAGGACCCAATTTGTGAGTCAGTCTTAGAACAGAGAGGCAGGCCAGGCGTGGTGCTCCCCATATTTACCCTCCAATATACGTACTTGAACATCCAAGGTGAGTGTTATTACCCAATCCACGTAATCGAACCCTCCCACACATAACAGCGGTGGCCTGTTGGGCCTGGTGGGTGGTGGTGGTTGGGTGGGCTTGGTGGGTGGTGTTGGCTGGTTGGGCCTGGTGGGTGGTGGTGGCTGGGTAGGTCTGGTGGGTGGTGATGGCTGGGTGGGCTTGGTGGATGGTGGTGGCTGGTTGGATCTGATGGATGGTAGCGGCTGGGTGGGTCCGGTGGGTGGTGGTGGCTTGTTGGGCCTGGTGGGTGGTGGTGGCTGGTTGGGACTGCTGGGTGATGGTGGCTGGGTGGGCTTGGTGGGTGGTTGTGGCTGGTTGGAACTACTGGGTGATGGTAGCTGGGTAGGCTTGGTGGATGGTGGTGGCTGGGTGGATCTGATGGATGGTGGTGGCTGGGTGGGTCCGTTGGATGGTGGTGGCTGGTTGAGCCTGGTGGGTGCTGGTGGCTGGTTGGGACTGCTGGGTGATAGTGGCTGGGTGGGCTTGGTGGGTGGTTGTGGCTGGGTGGGCTTGGTGGGTGGTGGTGGCTGGTTGGGACTCCTTGGTGACAGTGGCTGGGTGGGCTTAGTGGGTTTTTGTGGCTGGGTGGGCTTGGTGGGTGGTGGTGGATGGGTGGGCCTGGTGGGCGGCCTGGCTGGGAAGGGTCTTTCATGTAAGTCAATTTCACAAAGTCAACATTAAAGTGAACAAACAAGCAAAAAACAAACAAAATGGAAGCATTAAATATTTTCCGGAGACTTTTGCCCCAATGAAGCGCTAAATTAGTTCCTTTTTATTGTTCCTTCTCTTGCTACTGCTGCTGCTGCTGCCCACCGCCGCCACCTGCCGCCGCTACCGCCTGCCTGCCCTCCCGCCTGCCTGCCTACCGCCGGCCTACCGCTGCCTGCCTACCGCCGCCACCGCCTTGCTACCGCCGCCTGCCGCCACCGCCTGCCGCCACCTGCCTGCCACCGCCTGCCACCTGCCGCTACCGCCGCTACCGCCGCCGCTACCACCGCTACCGCCGCCACCGCTGCTGCCACCGCCGCCACCGCCGCCTGCCTACCGCTGCCACCGCCGCCGCCACCGCTGCCACCGCCGCCTGCCACCGCCGCCACCGCCGCCGCCGCCGCTGCCACCGACGCCACCGCCGCCACCGCCTGCCGCCACCGCCGCCGCCGCCGCCACCGCCTGCCACCGCTGCCACCGCCTGCCTGCTACTTGCCGCCACCGCCGCCTGCCACCGCCGCCTGCCGCCTGCCACCGCCGCTACCGCCGCCACCGCCGCCTGCTACCACCGCCACCGCCACCACTGCCACCGCCTGCCGCCTACCGCCGCCTGCCACCGCCGCCTACCGCCTGCCTGCCTGCCTGCCACCTCCGCTGCCTACCGCCTGCCTGCCACCGCCGCCGCCTGCCGTTACCGCCGCCATTGCCTGCCGCCACCGCTTCTACCGCCTGCTGCCACCGCCTGCCGCTGCTGCCACCGCCGCCTACCGCTGCCACCGCCGCCGCCACCGCCGCCTACCGCTGCCGCCACCGCCGCCTGCCACCGCTGCCACCGCCGCCACCGCCGCCTGCCACCGCCTGCCTACCGCTGCCGCTACCGCCTGCCACCGCTGCCACTACCACCGCCGCCTACCGCCGCCTTACCGCCTGGCTGCCACCGCCACCGCCTGCCACCGCCTGCCACCGCCGCCTACCGCTGTTACCACCGCCACCGGACGCCACCGCCGCCACCGCCGCCACCGCTGCCACCGCCTGCCTACCACCGCCACCGCCGCCACCGCCTGCCACCGCCGCCACCACCGCTCCGCCACCGCTGCCACCGCCGCCACCGCCTGCCGCCTACCGCCGCCACCACTCGCCACCGCCACCACCGCCACCACCGCCGCCTACCACCGCCTGCTACTCCCACCACCGCCGCCAATGCCGCCACCGCCGCCACCGCCGCCACCACCGCTGCTCCGGGCCGCCACCGCCACCACCGCCTGCCCACCGCCGCCTACCACCGCCGCCAACGCCGCTACCGCCGCCACCGCCGCTACCACCGCCGCCACCGCCGCCACCGCCACCGCCTGCCACCGGCCGATACCGCCGCCACCACCGCCGCCACGCCGCCACCGCCTGCCACCGCCGCCGCCACCGCCGCCTACCACCGCCGCCACTGCCGCTACCACCGCCGCCAACGCCGCCTACCATCCACCGCCACCGCCTGCCACCACCGCCTACCTACCGCCGCCTACCGCCTGCCACCACCGCCACCGCCTGCCACCACCGCCGCCACCGCCGCCACCGCCGCCACCGCCAGCGCCGCCACCACCGCCGCCACCGCCACCGCCTCCCGCTCTGCCACCACCGCCGCCACCGCTGCCGCCAACGCCGCTACCGCCACCACCGCCGCCACCGCTACCACCGCCTGCCTACCACCGCCGCCACCGCCGCCGCCACCGCCACCACCGCCGCCACCGCCGCCGCCAACGCCGCCACCGCCGCCACCGCCGCCACCGCCGCCGCCACCGCCGCCACCGCCTGCCGCCTACCTGCCACCACCGCCTGCCACCGCCGCCGCCAACGCCGCTCTGGCCTACCACCGCCGCCACCGCCACCACCGCCGCCACCACCGCCGCCACCGCCGCCTACCACTCCGCCACCGCCACCACCGCCACCACCGGCCTGCTACCACCTGCTGCCACCGCCACCACCGCCGCCAACGCCGCCACCGCCGCCACCACCGCCGCCACTGCTTTGCTGCCACCGCTGGCCATTACCGCCGTTACTCCGCCTGTTAACCACCGCCGCCAACGCCGCCTACCGCCTGCCACCACCTGCTCTACCGCCGCCTACCGCCACCGCTCCACCGCCGATACCGCCGCCTACCACCGCCGCCAACGCCGCCACCGCCGCCTACCGCCTGCCACCGCCGCCACCACCGCCGCCACCGCCGCCACCACCGCCGCCACCACCGCCGCCAATGCCGCTACCACCACCGCCACCGCTGCCACCACCGCCTACCACCGCCTGCCACCGCCGCCACCGCCGCCTACCACCGCCGCCACCGCCGCCACCGCCGCCGCCACCACCGCCTGCCACCGCCGCCACCGCCGCCGCCACCGCCTTACCACCGCCGCCACCGCCGCCAGCACCGCCGCCACCACCGCCGCCACCGCCTGCCACCGCCGCCACCGCCGCCACCACCGCCGCCACCGCCACCGCCGCCTACCACCGCCGCCACCGCCTGCCACCACCGCCGCCACCGCCGCCACCGCCGCCACCGCCGCCACCGCCGCCGCCACGCCGCCTACCGCCTGCCACCGCCGCCACCTGCCTGCCGCCACCGGCCGCCACCACCGCCGCCACCGCCGCCGCCGCCACCTCCGCCGCCACCACCGCCGCCACCGCCGCCACCACCGCCGCCTACCGCCGCCACCGCCTGCCACCTGCCACCGCCTGCCACCACCGCTGCCACCGCCACCGCCACCTGCCACCGCCTACCACCGCCGCCACCGCCTGCCGCCAAGCCGCTGACCGCCTACCACCGCCTGCCACCGCCACCACCGCCGCCACCTACCGCCGCCACCGCCTGCCGCCACCGCTACCACCGGCCACCTACCGCCGCCACGCCTGCCTACCGCCTGCCACCGCTGCCACCGCCGCCACCACCGCCGCCTACCTGCTACCACTGCCGCCTACCGCCGCCGCCAATGCCGCTTCTGGCTACCACCGCCGCCACCGCCACCACCGCCGTGGCACCTACCGCCTGCCACCGCCGCCTGCCACCGCCGCTACCTACTCTGCCACCGCCACCACCGCCACCACCGCCTGCTACCACCGTTGCCACCGCCTACCACCGCCTGCCTTAATGCCTGCCTACCGCCGCCACCACCGCCGCCTACCGCTGTGCTGCCACCGCTACCACCGCTGCCTTACCGCTGCCACTACCGCCTGCCAACGCCGCCACCGCCGCCACCGCTGCCACCACCGCCGCCTACCGCTGCCACCGCCTACCGCCTACACCGCCGACCACCGGCCTGCTACCACCGCCGCCAACGCTGCTACCGCCTGCCACCGCCTGCCTACCACCGCCGCCTACCGCTGCCACCACCGCCTGCCACCGCTGCCACCGCTGCTGCCGCTACCGCCTGCCTACCACCTGCCGCCACTGCCGCCACCACCACCGCCACCGCCGCCACCACCGCCTACCACCGCCGCCTACCACCGCCGCCACCGCTGATACCGCTGACACCTGCCGCCTACCACCGCCTTGCTAATGCCGCCTACCGCCTGCCACCGCCGCCACCACCGCCGCCACCACCGCCGCCACCGCCTGCCACCACCGCCGCCACCGCCGCCACCACCGCCAAGCCAACCGCCGCCTACCACCACCGCCACCGCCGCCACCACCGCCTACCACCGCCGCCACCACCGCCTGCCACCGCCGCCACCGCCGCCGCCACCACCGCCGCCACCGCCGCCACCGCCGCCGCCACCGCCACCACCGCCGCCACCGCCTGCCACCACCGCTGCCACCACCGCCGCCACCGCCGCCACCGCCGCCACCGCCGCCACCACCGCCGCCACCGCTGCCACCTGCCGCCTACCACCGCCGCCACCGCCTGCCACCACCGCCGCCACCGCCATCCCTACCACCGCCGCCTATCCACCGCCGCCAACCGCCGCC
>NC_091314.1:23603596-23661096 GCF_038502225.1 Cherax quadricarinatus
GAACTTGAAAGAGGATTGATGAGCTTCGGCTCTTAGGTTTCCCTTTTTACAGTACATCAACAGTCGTTAATTAGTTTAGTATTAATTATATTTGATCCGCTGTATGAAGTCAGCTTCTCCTGTGGCGATGTTCAACTCTTCCCATTTATTTACTAATCTTGCTTCCAAGTTTAGGTCCAGGACGGTCCGAAACGTCGTCTACAGAATCTTCTCCAATTAGTGGATTTAATATGAATTGTTTCAGTCACATTATTGTGATTATTCTTCCTAATAACACGTGAGATAGCTTCAGGTGCCAACTTAGATATATATTTACAAGATTCTCAGTGAACTGCAGGAAACAAGATAACTAAAATAAAACACAACGCGAAAATATATATATAAAGAAAGGGGAAAAATATAAACATCGAGGGCAAGATTAGCAAGAGGCCGATAAGAAATGCTGCCAGCAACACAAAACCAGAGGATGACACCCTAGCTGGGTTGGGTACGGGGATACATATAGCAATATAACAGATGTAAGATCATTTTTTTACAAGGTGGACCGGTGTATATAGGGAGGTACCATCTACAGTGGCAGTTCCGGTGTCAGCCTCGGAGAAGAGCACACGCTTATTTCAGGTTACAAATCTAGTGTTGGTCATTCCGAGTAATTAGTAGTAGTAGCAGCAGCTAAAGCCTTCGTTCATTAAGCACGGTCTATAACCGGCTCCTGCTCTCGCATTAGAAGATCCATCGAGTGGTTTATCATATGAATAACGGCCCCTAAGGAAGCTTTGTTTGCTCATGCAATAACTTTATAACAGAAGAAGGGATACTACGAACATAAGCTTAGTTCTTGTAAATACAAGTACGTAGTTAAACTTACGCACAAGCCCCAGTGTGGTGTGGTGATCAAGCATCAATAGAAACGTACAGATTTGTCTCGAAGCTGCGATAAGTGCATTACGATTAAAATATGATGTAAGTGGACCTGACGATCTTAGAGGAGAGAAAAACCAGACAATGTATAAACTAAACTTACGAAATACTAAGATTTTACTGGACAGATAGGAAAAGAGTGTGATCTGGAAAATACTTTAGTTTCTTGGTCGTAGGAAAGTGGAGTGAGTAGGATTATGAAGTAATGTAGACATGATGTATAAGCAGTTTCAAGATTCTAGAAATCAATACCGCTGGTCAACGTTTCGTAAAAGAAAGGACCAGTAGCGGAGAACTGAACCCAATAAAATAAATTCGGTGAGTACGCATTGAGTCATCATAGCCACATCAGTCAATTAATTCTAACTATACAAGGCAAAAGAATGTTATAGCAACATAACTCCAGCTTAATGTATCATTCTTCATTTAGTCCAAGCCTCTGGAATTTGGAACTATCCAGACAACGTCAGGAATGTTACAATTAAGAGATGACCACCGCCAGCAAATAGGGAATAAAAAAATATCTTTGTGTTTATTACATACTTTGTTTATGAAGGAGGGAACAACGGGGGAGTTGGACGGTGGCGCGCGTGTGCGTGCGTGTGTGTGTGTGTGTGTGTGTGTGTGTGTGTGTGTGTGTGTGTGTGTGGGTGTGTGTGTGTGTGTGTGTGTGTGTGTGTGTGTGTGTGTGTGTGTGTGTGGGTGTGTGTGTGGGTGTGTGTGTGTGTGTGTGTGTGTGTGGGTGTGTATGTGTGGGTGTGTGTGTGTGTGTGTGTGTGGGTGTGGGTGTGTGTGTGTGAGTGTGTGTGTGTGTGTGTGTGTGTGTGTGTGTGTGTGTGTGTGTGTAATCACCTAATTGTGGTTGTAGGGGTCGATACTCAGCTCCTGGCTCCGCGTCTTCACTGACCGCTACTGGGTCCTCCCTCCCCCTCCATGCCCCATGAGCTTTATCGTACCTCGTCTTAAAACTATGTATGGTTCCTGCCTCCACTACATCACTTGCCAGACTATTCCACTTTCTAACAACTCTGTGGCTGAAGAAATACTTCCGAACATCCCTTTTACACATCTGATTCTTCAACTTCCAATTGTGGCCCTTTTTTCTGTGTCCCATCTCTGGAACATCCTGTCTCTGTCCTATTCTACGCAGTATTTTGTACGTCGTTATCATGTCATCCCTGACCTTCCGGTCCTCCAGTGTCGTCAGACCGATTTCCCTTAACCTTTCTTCGTAGGACATTCCCCTTAGCTCTGGAACTAGCCTTGTTGCAAACCTTTACACTTTCTCTAATTTCTTGACGTGCTTGACCAGGCGTGGGTTCCAAACTGGTGCTGCGTACTCCAGTATGGGCCTGACGTACACAGTGTATAGAGTCTTGAACGATTCCTTACTGAGGTATCGGAAAGCTATTCTCAGGTTTGCCATGTGCCCATATGCTGCAGCAGTTATCTGATTGATGTGTGCTTCCGGCGACGTAGTCGGTATTATACTCACCCTTAGATCTTTCTCCTTGAGTGCGATTTGCAGTCTTTGGCGGCCTAGCCTATACTCTGGGGTCTTCTTTGCCCTTCCCCGATCTTCATGACTTTGCATTCGGCGGGGTTAAATTCCAGGGGCCAGTTGCTGGACCACTCGTCCAGCCTGTCCAGGTCTCTTTGTAGACCTGTCTCGTCCGCATCTGATTTAATTCTCCTCATTAACATCACATCATCTGCAAACAGGGACACTTCTAAGTCTATCCCTTCCGTCATGTCATTCACATATACCAAGAGTAGCACTGGTCCCAGGGCTGACCCTGTGGGACCCCGCTTGTCACAGACGCCCACTGTGATACCTCATCACGTACCATGATTCGCTGTTGCCTCCCTGTCAGGTATTCTCTGATCCATTGCAGTGTCCTTCCTGTTATACATGCCTGATCCTATAGCTTCTGCATTAATCTCTTGTGAGGAACTGTGTCGAAGGCCTTTTTGCAGTTCAAGAAAATGCAATCGACCCACCCCTCCCTCTCATATCTTACTTCAGTTACCTTGTCATAAAACTCCAGTAGGTTTGTGACACAGGATTTACTTTCCATGAATCCGTGCTGGCTGTCGTTTATAACCTTGTTCTGTTCCAGGTGCTCCACCACTCTCCTCCTGATAATCTTCTCCATGACTTTGCATACTATACACGTCAGTGACACTGGTCTGTAGTTTAGTACTTCGTTTCTGTCTCCTTTCTTAAAGATGGGGACTACATTTGCCGTCTTCCATACCTCAGGTAGTTGCCCAGTTCCAAGGGATGTGTTGAAGATTGTGGTTAGTGGCACACACAGTGTCTCTGATCCCTTTCTAAGGACCCACGGAGAGATGTTGTCCGGTCCCACCGCCTTTGAGGTATCAAGGTCACTTAGGAGCTTCTTCACCTCCTCAGTTGTGTGTATTTCATCCAACACTTATTGGTATATCCCTTGTTGGTGTACCCCTCTGTTTTGTCTTCCCAGTGTCCCTTCAGCCTCCACTGTAAATACTTTCTGAAATCTCATGTTGAGCTCCTCACATACTTCTTGGTCATTTTTTGTGAGCTCCCCACCTTCTTTCCTCAGCCTGATTACATGGTACTTGACTGTTGTCTTCCTCCTGATGTGGCTGTAAAGCAGTTTCGGGTCAGACTTGACTTTCGATGCTATGTCGTTTTCGTACTGCCTCTGGGCCTCCCTCCTTATCTGTGTATACTCGTTTCTGGCTCGTCGACTAATCTCTTTATTTTCCTGAGTCCTTTGTCTTCTGTACTTTTTCCATTCTCTAGTGCACTTAGTTTTTGCCTCCCTACACCTTTGGGTAAACCAGGGGCTCGTTCTGGTCTTCCTATTATTTCTGCTACCCTTGGGAACAAACCTTTCCTCTGCCTCCTTGCATTTTGTTGTTACGTAGTCCATTTCGTTTACTGACTTTCCTACCAACTCTCTTTCTCACTGAACCTCCTGCAGGAAGGTCCTCATACCTGTGTAGTCCCCCCTTGATGTGTGTATATGTGTGTGTAATAATATGAGATAATGCGCCTGTTACCCTGCAGGCAGATGTGAACTAGAGTGTAATTAGATAACCCCTCAAGGTGTGGCTGAGTCTCGTCGAGAATGACAATGTTGAAGACATTTCACCATCTTTCCCGCCACAACCTCTACTTTCCCCACCACTGCAGTCATCTTCTCCACCACAGCCTCCATCTTCTCTACTACAACCTCCACCTTTCCTACCACAACCACTATCTTCTCCACCACAACCTCCATCTTCCCCTCCACAGCCTCCACCTTTCCCACCACAATCTCCACCTTCCGCACCACAACCTCCGTCTTCCCCACCACAACCTCCGTCTTCCCCACCACAACCTCCGTCTTCCCCACCACAACCTCCACCTTCCCCACCACAATCTCCACCTTCTCCACCACAACCTCCGTCTTCCCCACCACAACCTCCACCTTCCCCACCACAACCTCCATCTTCCCCACCACAACCTCCATCTTCCCCACCACAACCTCCATCTTCACCACAACCTCCATCTTTCCCACCACAACCTCCACCTTCCCATTCACAACCTCCACCTTCCCCACCACAACCTCCACCTTCCCCACCACAACCTCCATCTTCACCAAAACAACCTCCACCTTCCCCACCACAACTTCCATCTTCCCCACCACAACTTCCATCTTCCCCACCACAACCTCCATCTTCACCACCACAGCCTCCATCTTCCCCACCACAACCTCCACCTTCCCCACCACAACCTCCATCTTCACCAAAACAACCTCCACCTTCCCCACCACAACCTCCATCTTCCCCACCACAACTTCCATCTTCCCCACCACAACCTCCATCTTCACCACCACAACCTCCATCTTCCCCACCACAACCTCCGTCTACATCACCACACCCTCCACCTTCCCCATCACAACCTCCACCTTCCCCACCACAACCTCCATCTTCCCCACCACAACCTCCATCTTCACAACAGCTTCTACCTTCCCCACTACAACCTCCACTTTCCCCACCACAACCTCCATCTTCACCACAACAACCTCCATCTTCACCGCAACAACCTCCATCTTCGCCAACACAACCTCCATCTTCTCCACTACAACCTCCACCTTTCCTACCACAACGTCCGTCTTCCCCACCACAACCTCCACCTTTCCTACCACAACCTCCACCTTCCCCACCACAACCTCCACCTTCCCCACCACAACTTCCATCTTCACAATAGCCTCTACCTTCCCCACTACAACCTCCACTTTCCCCACCACAACCTCCATCTTCACCACAACAACCTCCATCTTCACCACAACAACCTCCATCTTCACCAACACAACCTCCATCTTCTCCACTACAACCTCCACCTTTCCTACCACAACCTCCATCTTCCCCACCACAACCTCCACCTTTTCTACCACAACCTCCACCTTCCCCACCACAACCTCCATCTTCACAACAGCTTCTACTTTCCCCACTACAACCTCCACTTTCCCCACCACAACCTCCATCTTCACCACAACAACCTCCAACTTCACCACAACAACCTCCATCTTCACCAACACAACCTCCATCTTCTCCACTACAACCTCCACCTTTCCTACCACAACCTCCATCTTCCCCACCACAACCTCCACCTTTCCTACCACAACCTCCATCTTCCCCACCACAACCTCCACCTTTCCTACCACAACCTCCATCATCCCCACCACAACCTCCACCTTCCCCACCACAACCTCCACCTTCCCCACCACAACCTCCACCTTCTCGACCACAACCTTCACCTTCCCGACCACAACCTCCACCTTCCCCACCACAACCTCCACCTTCCCCACCACAACCTGCACCTTCCCCACCACAACCTCCACCTTCCCGACCACAACCTCCACCTTCCCGACCACAACCTCCACCTTACCGACCACAACCTCCACCTTCCCGACCACAACCTCCATCTTCCTCCATATACTTCTTTTTTTTCGTTACAAAATCTTCCAGTACACATCCTACTCTAGTTAGTTTTCATATAACTTCTCTTTTAAAGGAATAACCGAGGCGTGGCTGCACAAGTTATAAAAGGTTAACACTTCAGTTACGATGTTCTCACTGTTTACTAACGTTTGACTATCTTCCTTCTGTGCTGAGACTGTAGAGGCTGCTGAGAGTTACGTCCCACGAACGTAGTAACATTAATAACATTGTCACCTTTGCGTATATTAGTACATGCAGGCATTTACTTGCTTGCATGCAAAGGCAGTTTTGGCATCAGGTTTGCACTGGCCTTGCGATATGTTAAGTTGGCTCATGATGCAATAATAACTGAGTCAAGGCTTTTGTGTGCATGTATACAGTTTAGTACATATAACTGAAACAGTTATGGTTGTTGTTAACATGCTGGAAAACAGTTCACTGACCAGTGATTGATTTGCTGTTTGTTTTATATATAATTAATCGAAGTCCTTTCAAGGATTTTGTGTATACTAGGTACATAATTTTTTTTTTAATCCACTGGCTATGCAATTATCTATTTTGCTGAGGAAGTCGAGTATAGTTTTGGGATTACGTTACTCATGCTCTTACACATATTTTTCTGATAAGTACAGTAATTAACAATTTAATATCAGTTAGAAATGTGGTGCTGTAAGTTTTCTTCTATTGGCTCTTTAGTAATTATTATTTGGCCCTTATTTGCCTTGTGTATATAAACTGTTCTGGATAACCATATCTTACGAGTTTCTTTGTTATATCGTGTTATTAGTGAGGACTTCACTAATGTTCATTGTAGTTTAAAATCAGAGTAAATGGCAGTTTTTCTTCTTCCTTAAGACATTAATTTTGCCATCTGCCATCTTAATATGAATATGAAAGTGTAAAGACTGGGATTATATTTTGTATTTTAACCAGTGATATATTTATGTCAAAACTCGGCATAAATGTACTGTGATATTGACGGCTACTTAAAAAAAAAAAAAAAAAAAAAAAAAAAGGCTACCTCAACGTTGCGACTAAAAACCTGCAAAGGATATTTTATAGCAAAATTGGACAAATGTGGAAAAATAGTTAGTGTCAATAAAACTTGACTGGCGTTAGAAAGCGTATGTATATTTTTACTTTACGACATGGACACGTATGAGAACTTAAAAAAAAAACTCGTAGTTATTATTCTTCTACGTCATATTTTAAGTTTTTCCTGACACAAATAACTTAATGGGGTTTTAACGGATGCTGGTTATTTTAGCTTGGTGTGGTAATTGTGTTGCTTTTATTCATACTAGTTGCGCTTTAGTGTTATACTTTTTCTTGGATATTTTTGTGTTGCATTTGTTTGTATTGCTAAGAGTGCTGCCATTTAATATTAAGTCCTTTCTAAAATTTTCTCTTATTCATTTAAAGATGTATTTTTTCATTTATGTTAATATAAAAATTAATGATTTTGTACCAAAAGTACCTCAGGAAACTTACCTAACCTTATTATAACAAGCGCAATTTAATTTAGCCTAATCCAACTAAATATATTTTAGCAAGTTTACAGTAATTTAATAATAAACAAATACAATGAAATATATTATTTTTTCGTTAGGTTCAGAATAATTTTTGCGAAATTATTGCATGCACAAATTTTCGCTTGCCTTACTTGGCAAGAAGAGCGTTGCTATTTTAGCCACAATCGCAAGTTTTGCCTATTCAGCACGACGTATATATATATATATATATATATATATATATATATATATATATATATATATATATATATATATATATATATATATATATATAAATATATCGTGTCTAATAGGTAAAACTGGTCAATTAGCAAGAACTCATTAAAAATTAAGTCCTTTCTAAAATTTTCTCTTATACATTTAAAGATTTTTTTTTTCATTAATGATAATGTAAAATTTTTTAATTTTGCACCAAAAGAATCTTAGAAAACTTACCTAACCTTATTATAACAAGAACAATTTATTTTAGCCTAACCCAGCTAAATATATTTTAGATTTGTTTACAATAATTTAATATTAAACAAACCCAGTGAAATATATTTTTTTCGTTAGGTTCAGAATGATTTTGGCGAAATTATTGCATACACAAATTTTCACTTGTCCTATATGGCAAGATGAACGTTGCTATTTAAGCCAACATCGCAAGTTCTGCCTATTCGGCACGACATATATATATATATATATATATATATATATATATATATATATATATATATATATATATATATATATATATATATATATATATATATATATATATATATATATATATATATATATATGTGTGTGTATATATATATATATATATATATATATATATATATATATATATATATATATATATATATATATATATATATATATATTAATATATATATATATATATATATATATATATATATATATATATATATATTATATATATATATATATATATATATATATATATATATTATATATATATATATATATATATATATATATATATATATATATATATATATATATATATATATATATATATATATATATATATATACGCCATTCCGCTAATACGGACATTTCAAATTTCAAATTATGACTAAAACTCGTTATACGGCTCCCCCCACCAGACTTTCTAATATGGCCACCACGCCCCACCCGGTTTGTTTACATTCTCTGTGAGCTCCGCGAGCACCACGTTTCTCCATTATGTCTGGATCTTTTCAAAATCTCAAGTGTTTTAAAGTTATTTCATGTTTTATATATACTCGTCTGCTTGTTTACATTCTCCGTGTCTCTCTCCTCTCTCATTTACTCGCTCTCTCTCTCTCTCTCTCTCTCTCTCTTGTTTATTCGTTTTACCTCGTTTATTCACATCTCACCCTACATTAAGACTACAAATATTTTAAGGTAAGTAATGAGTGTACGGTATATGCATTTTATCGCTCTTTTGCGCTCTAAATGTTGTAGTATATTCCGTGTGGGTGAGGGTGGCCTGGCTGGCTACCATACCTCCCACTCCTGACTTCCTACAGATATATACTACTCACCTCTCACTCTGCATTAAGACTACAAATATTTTATGGTAGGTAATGTACTGTATATGCATTTTATCGCTCTGGGGCACTTTAAATGTCGTAGTATATTACATGTGAGTGGGGTGTCCTGGCTGGCTACCATACCTCCAACACCTGACTTCCTTCAAATAAATACTACTCGCCTCTCACCCTACATTAAGACTACAAATATTTTAAGGTAAGTAATGAGTGTACTGTGTGGGTATTTTACTTTTTATTGTTTTTAATGTCTAGTTCTATTGCTAACTTAATGTATATTAGCGTAAACTTGTTATCTGGCATTTATATGCATTTATTAGTGGAAAAAATGGCATTCTGCTTTCCGGCGGTAGCCTGGAACCTAACCTGCCCTATCAGTGGGGCCCTACTGTGTGTATGTGTGTATGTATATATATATATAAATATATATATATATATATATATATATATATATATATATATATATATTTATATATATATATATATATATATATATGTATATATACACATATATATACACACACATATATATATACACACACACACACACACATGTGTGTGTGTGTACATACACATAAAAGAAATGAGAATTTCACAATAAATTTAAAGTAACAGAGTTGTGTCAGGAGTATTGGTGATGAGTATGGCGACCTTCCACACCTGCCTAGCTGTCATGTGTGTGAGGTTAACACACTTACAATGTAGGGATTCTGTTGATCAGTCTAGGAGTGGTACTAGCGGTCAGCCTAGGAGTGGTGCTAGTGGTCAGTCCAGGAGTGGTACTAGCGGTCAGCCTAGGAGTGGTGCTAGCAGTCAGCCTAGGAGTGGTGCTAGCGGTCAGTCCAGGAGTGGCACTAGCGGTCAGCCTAGGAGTGGTGCTAGCGGTCAGCCTAGGAGTGGTGCTAGTGGTCAGCCTATGAGTGGTGCTAGTGGTCAGCCAATAAGTGGTGCTAGCGGTCAGCCTAGGAGTGGTGCTAGTGGACAGCCTATGAGTGGTGCTAGCGGTCAGCCTATGAGTGGTGCTAGTGGTCAGCCTATGAGTGGTGCTAGCGGTCAGCCTACGAGTGGTGCTAGTGGACAGCCTATGAGTGGTGCTAGCGGTCAGCCTATGAGTGGTGCTAGCGGTCAGCCTAGGAGTGGTGCTAGCGGTCAGCCTATGAGCGGTGCTAGTGGACGGCCTATGAGTGGTGCTAGCGGTCAGCCTAGGAGTGGTGCTTGTGATCAGCCTATGAGTGGTGCCAGTGGTCAGCCTATGAATGGTGCTAGCAGTCACTCTAGGAGTGGTGCTAGCAATCAGCCTAGGATTGTTGCTAGCAGTCAGCCTAGAAGTGGTGCTAGTGGTCTAGTAATAGTGCTGGTGGTCAGCCTAGGAGTGGTGCTGACAGTCAGCCTAGGAGTGGTGCTGACAGTCAGCCTAGGAGTGGTGCTGGCAGTCAGCCTAGGAGTGGTGCTGGCAGTCAGCCTAGGAGTGGTGCTGGCGGTCAGCCTAGGAGTGGTGCTGGCGGTCAGCCTAGGAGTGGTGCTGGCAGTCAGCCTAGGAGTGGTGCTGGCGGTCAGCCTAGGAGTGGTGCTGGCAGTCAGCCTATGAGTGGTGCTGGCGGTCAGCCTAGGAGTGGTGCTGGTGGTCAGCCTAGGAGTGGTGCTGGCGGTCAGCCTAGGAGTGGTGCTGGCGGTCAGCCTAGGAGTGGTGCTGGCAGTCAGCCTATTAGTGGTGCTGGCAGTCAGCCTAGGAGTGGTGCTGGCAGTCAGCCTATGAGTGGTGCTGGCGGTCAGCTTAGGAGTGGTGCTGGCGGTCAGCCTAGGAGTGGTGCTGGCAGTCAGCTTAGGAGTGGTGCTGGCAGTCAGCCTATGAGTGGTGCTGGCGGTCAGCTTAGGAGTGGTGCTGGCGGTCAGCTTAGGAGTGGTGCTGGCAGTCAGCCTATGAGTGGTGCTGGCGGTCAACCTAGGAGTGGTGCTGGCAGTCAGCCTATGAGTGGCGCCAGTGGTCAGCCTAGGAGTGGTGCTAATGGTCAGTCTAGTAGTGCTAATTGTCTTTGCGTAGTCGTAGTGCTGGTGACCACCTCAGGGCAGTAGTTGTGCTGATCACCTTAAAAGCTTTTACACTTTTTTCTTGGAAGTCCAAAGCTTGTTAGCTAATAGAGCTTCAGTCGGAAATAAATTTCGGAAATTGGGACATTTTGGGCAGCCTTACCCACCCGTCTGTTACCAAAGTTGTGCAGATTTTTTACATACTCGTCGAAATTAGAACACAAATTACCTTGAAGAACTTTTTTATTCAGATTAAGCTTTTAACTTTGGGGATAAATTAAATTTAAATGGAGTAGAAATTTTCTGCTTGATATTCATGAGAGAATCTGTGTTAATCTCGTCTAAAATAGAGAAATTTCTTTGAAATTTGTTCAAATCATGAGTTTCAGGGAATTGGGTGTATACAGTATGTTTGGGTGTTACACTCAGCTGCTAAACCCGCAGGGATTATAATGCCTTAGACAATCGTAAGTAATCAGGTTTGATCCAAGGAAAGGAAGAGTACCTGCACTTCTTTAAATCAAGAGCCCTGCACCGGTAGCAGGGAATACCCCATCCCTTGCAGGGAGCATATTAATACAATTGTCAGTGAGAGAAGTGACAATTGATCATTATATCTTGTGTGTCTTGGGCAGAACCTTGAGCTCAACTCAAGGACCCGGTAGGTAGGTAGGTAGTAGATTCGCCGGTATAATCGCCCGGCCTGGGCCTTTTCCAAGAGGTGGCCCGGCCTTGTCTCCCTTTAGTGGGAGTGTCTCGGACCAATGTCTACCATGGGTGGAGGTACAGGTACCTCCTCGTCTTCTGGGACGAGCTGTCCCCAGGCCTAGCCCCATTTCCCGCCCCCACGGGGCTCGGAGGGAGAAGCTAGGAACCTTGGGCTGCCACAAACCCCACCCACACTGGGCTCGAATGGTGAGGCAGCTACATAACAGAAGACGATGTCAGAAGGTGCAAAATCAGCAAGCACTACGGGATCCTTTTAGAGCCACACCCCAGCTTTGGGCCGAAGCTGGAGAAGCTCAAGAATGCCTAAGCGTACGTAATAAAGCAAACAGATTACTGGGATTTATATCTAGAAGTGTAAGCAACAGAAGTCCAGCGGTTATTTTACAGCTTTATACATTATTAATAAGGCCTCACCTAGATTCTGTTTTGTTCCATTCTCTCTGCATGTCCGAACCACCTCAACAACCCCTCTGGGTTGTAGAGGTGGTTTTGGAAATCCCACACCTTCTCCTCATTTCCAAACTACAAATTCTCTGCATTATATTCACACCACACATTGCCCTCAGACATGACACCTCCACTGTCTCCAGGCTTCTTCTCGCTGCAACATTCATCACCCATGCTTCACACCTATACAAGAGTGTTGGTACAACTATACTCTCATACATTCCCCTCTTTGCTTCCTGGGATAAAGTTCTTTGTCTCCACAGACTCCTAAGTGCACCACTCACCCTTTTCCCCTCATCAGTTTTATGATTCACCTCATCCTTCATAGACCCATCTGCTGACACGTCCACTCCTTAATATCTGAAGACCTTCACCTCCTCCATACTCTCTCCCTCCAATCTGATATCCAATCTTTCGTCACCTAATCTTTTTGTTAACCTAATAACCTTACTCTTTCCTATATTCACTTTTAATTTTCTTCTTTTACATACCCTACCAAATTCATCCACCAACCTCTGCAACTTCTCTTCCGAATCTCCCAAAAGCACAGTGTCATCAGCAAAGAGCAACTGTGACAATTCCCACTTTGTGTTTGATTCTTTATCTTTTAACTCCACACCTCTTGCCAAGACCCTTGCATTCACTTCTCTTACAACCCAATCTATAAATATATTGAACAACTATGGTGACATCACACAGCCTTATCTAAAGCCTACTTTTACTGGGAAATAATCTCCCTCTCTCCTACATACTCTAACCGGAGCCTCAATATCCTCGTAAAAACTCTTCACTGCTTTCAGTAACCTACCTCCTATGCCATACACCTGCAACATCTGCCACATTGCCCCCCCCCATCCACACTGTCATAGGCCTTTTCCAAATCCATAAATGCCACAAAAACCTCTTTACCCTTATCTAAATACTGTTCATCTATATGTTTCACTGCAAACACTTGGTCTACATACTCCCTACCTTTCCCAAAGCCTCCTTGTTCATCTGCTATCCTACTCTCCGTCTTTCTCTTAATTCTTTCAATAATAACTGTACCATACACTCTACCAGGTATACTCAATAAACTTATTCCCCAATAATTTTTGCACTCTCTTTTATCCCCTTTGCCTTTATACAAAGGAACTATGCATGCTCTCTGCCAATCCCTAGGTACCTTACCCTCGTCCATACATTTAATAAATAATAGCACCAACCACTCCAAAACTATATCCCCACCTGCTTTTAACATTTCTATCTTTATCCCATCAATCCTAGCTGCCTTACCCCTTTTCATTCTACCCACTGCCTCATGAACTTACTTCACACTCACAACTGGCTCTTCCTCACTCCTACAAGATGTTATTCTCTATCTTCATCATTTAACAATTCTTCAAAATATTCCCTCCATCTTCCTGATACCTCTAACTCTCCATTTAATAACTCTCCTCTCCTATTTTTAACTGTCAAATTCATTTGTTCCCTAGGCTTCCTCAACTTATTAATCTCACTCCAAAACTTTTTCTTATTTTCAACAAAATTTGTTGATAACATCTCACCCACTCTCTCATTTGTTCTCTTTTTACATTGCTTCACCACTCTCTTAACCTCCCTATTTCTTTCTATATACTCTTCCCTCCTTGCATCACTTCTTCTTTGTAAAAACCTCTCATATGCTAACTTTTTCTTCCTTACTACTCTCTTTACATCATCATTCCACCAATCGCTCTTCTTCCCTCCTGCACCCACTTTCCTGTAACCACAAACTTCTGCTGAACACTCTAACACTACATTCTTAAACTTACCCCATACATCTTCGACCCCATTGCCTATACTCTCATTAGCCTGTTTATCCTCCAATAGTTGTTTATATCTTCTTGATATAAATCCCAGTAATCTGTTTGCCTTATTACGTACTCTTAGGCGTTGCTGTCTTGGTTTAAGGTTACTGCTCACCATAACCCCTAGGTCCTTTTCGCAATCTGTATGGCTAAGTTCTACATTATTTAACTTATAAACGCTAGCGTTATGGGCACTCCCGAGCTTCAGAACCTTGCATTTATCTACATTGATCTGCATCTGCCACTTTTCTGACCAGGTACTGAGTTTGTCTAAATCCTCCTGAAGTTGTCTGATATCTACGTTGGAATCAATTATCCTACCTATCTTTGTGTCATCGGCGAATTTGCTCATTTTACTAGTAATTTCCTCATCAAGATCATTGATATATATTATAAACAACGGGCCCAAGACTGATCCCTGTGGAACACCACTTGTTACAGATCCTCACTCGGATTTAACCCCATTTATGCACACTCTGCTTTCTGTCTGTGAGCCATAACTCGATCCATGAGAGCACTTCTCCCCCAATGTCATGAGCTGCCACTTTCTTTAACAGTCTTTGGTGCGGCACTCTATCAAAAGCCTTACTAAAATCTCAATAAACAATATCAAATTCTTTATCGCGATCAACTGCCTCAAAAGCTTTATTGAAGATAGTTAATAAATTAGTTAGACAAGACCGGCCTCTCGTGAATCCATGCTGAGTATCATTAATCAGATTATGCCTATCCAGATGGCTTCTTATAATCTCAGCTATAACTGACTCTAGCAACTTGCCTACAATTGAGTTCAGGCTAATTGGGCGGTAATTTGACGGTAACGACTTGTCTCCTGCTTTAAAAATAGGAATTACATTAGCCATCTTCCACATATGTTTGGAGAGATAAATTAAAAATATTAGTTAATGGTTCACAGAGTTCCAGTAGGACGTAGGCACGTTTCCTTATAGCTGTTGCTCCAGCAGTAGGTAATTATCTGGGTGTTAGCCGACTGTTGTGGGACGGCATCCCCCGGACGAGGACCCAAGAAAGCTAGTGGAAATATGCTACATTGATTGCCTTTCTTGCGTTATCCAGGGTTACCGACCTCTGGGTTAATAATCCGAAATATTATTATTATTATCTCCCTCTCTTCCTCCTACTCCTTCTCCCTGTTCCTCGTCTTCCCCTTCGCCTTCCTTCCTTTCCCCTATCTGAACTTAAAACAAATATATTAAATTGTTACGCAAAAGATACAGCATAAACGTATGCAAGTTTTATGTTAATTTTAGGACAACTGCTGGTTAATATTGATGTTAGAAAATGTGATAATAAGTTACATAAATCAATAATATATAGGGTATGCTGAGGGAGGACAGGAGTGAGACATTGCCTAGTACATTAACTACCTTACTTAACTACTCGCTGACTAAACTCGTGCAGACAGTCATGTGTATTTACTAAACGGGGCACTCTGAATTCAACAAATTTCTGAAATCTGCTCATCGACTGCATGAAAATGATCAGTTGTGAACGAGGGAACCGAGTCAGTAGTAATAGTTGTGGTAGACAGAGAGAGAGGTGATAGTCATAGCAGAAGTGGCAGTAACGGGAAATAGAACCACTGATACACACAGCTGTGTGTGTCAGTGGAATACCACGGTAAGGTAGGAATAGTACTAAATTAGTAGAAGTAATCGTAGCCTACGTCTTCTATCTTTTTTGCATCTCTCCTGTAAATTCCATGCCACTTTTCCAGTATGGTATAGCATAGCAACAGTGCCGTGGCTGAGAAGAGAGAGTACATGGCAACAGTGCCGTGGCTGAGAAGAGAGAGTACATGGCAACAGTGCCGTGGCTGGGAAGAGAGAGTACATGGCAACAGTGCCGTGGCTGGGAAGAGAGAGTACATGGCAACAGTGCCGTGGCTGGGAAGAGAGAGTACATGGCAACAGTGCCGTGGCTGGGAAGAGAGAGTACATGGCAACAGTGCCGTGGCTGGGAAGAGAGAGTACATGGCAACAGTGCCGTGGCTGGGAAGAGAGAGTACATGGCAACAGTGCCGTGGCTGGGAAGAGGGAGTATATAGTAACAGTGTTGTCGCAGGGAGGAGAGTAGATAGCATTATTTTGACTGGGAGAGAGTACATAGCAACAGTGCTGAAGAGAGGAGAGAGTGCATGGCGACAGCGCTGAGGCTGGAAGGAGAGTGCATAACGACAGCGCTGAGGCTGGAAGGAGAGTGCATAACGACAGCGCTGAGGCTGGAAGGAGAGTGCATAACGACAGTTTTGAGGCTGGGAGGGGAAATTACATAACAACAGTGCTGAGGCTGAGACGAGAGAGAGTATATAACAGTGCAGAGGACGGGAGGGGAGAGTACATAACAGTACTGAGGCTGGGAGGAGAGAGTACATAACAGTGCTGAGGCTGGGAGGAGAGAGTACATAACAGTGCTGAGGCTGGGAGGGGAGATTACATAACAACAGTGCTGAGGCTGGGAGGAGAGAATACGTAACAGTACTGCTGAGGCTGGGAGGGATGAGTACATAACAGTCTTGAGGCTGGGAGGGGAGAGTACATAACAGTGCTGAGGCTGGGAGGGGAGAATACATAAGAACAGTGCTGAGGCTGGGAGGAGAGAGTACGTAACAGTACTGAGGCTGGGAGGAGAGAGTACATAACAGTGCTGAGGCTGGAAGGGGAGAGTACATAACAGTGCTGAGGCTGGGAGGGAAGAATACATAAGAACAGTGCTGAGGCTGGGAGGAGAGAGTACGTAACAGTGCTGAGGCTGGGAGGAGAGAGTACGTAACAGTGCTGAGGCTGGGAGGAGAGAGTACGTAACAGTGCTGAGGCTGGGAGGAGAGAGTACGTAACAGTGCTGAGGCTGGGAGGAGAGAGTACGTAACAGTGCTGAGGCTGGAAGGGGAGAGTACATAACAGTACTGAGGCTGGGAGGAGAGAGTACGTAACAGTGCTGAGGCTGGGAGGAGAGAGTACGTAACAGTGCTGAGGCTGGGAGGGAAGAATACATAAGAACAGTGCTGAGGCTGGAAGGGGAGAGTAAATAACAGTGCTGAGGCTGGGAGGGGAGAGTAAATAACAGTGCTGAGGCTGGGAGGGGAGAGTAAATAACAGTGCTGAGGCTGGGAGGGGAGAGTACATAACAGTGCTGAGGCTGGGAGGGGAGAGTAAATAACAGTGCTGAGGCTGGGAAGGGGGAGTACATAACACTGCTGAGGTTGGGAGGGGAGAGTACATAACAGTGCTGAGGCTGGGAAGGGGGAGTACATAACACTGCTGAGGCTGGGAGGGGAGAATACATAAGAAAAGTGCTGAGGCTGGGAAGGGGGAGTACATAACACTGCTGAGGCTGAGAGGAGAGAGTACGTAACAGTGCTGAGGCTGGAAGGGGAGAGTACATAACAGTGCTGAGGCTGGGAGGAGAGAGTACATAACAGTGCTGAGGCTGGGAGGAGAGAGTACATAACAGTGCTGAGGCTGGGAGGGGAGAGTACATAACAGTGCTGAGGCTGGGAAGGGGGAGTACATAACACTGCTGAGGTTGGGAGGGGAGAGTACATAACACTGCTAAGGCTGGGAGGGGAGAGTACATAACACTGCTGAGGTTGGGAGGGGAGAGTACATGACACTGCTGAGGCTGGGAGGGGAGAGTACATAACACTGCTGAGGCTGGGAGGGGAGAGTACATAACACTGCTGAGGTTGGGAGGGGAGAGTACATAACACTGCTGAGGGTGGGAGGGGAGAGTACATAACTGCTGAGGTTGGGAGGGGAGAGTACATAACACTGCTGAGGCTGGGAGGGGAGAGTGCATAACACTGCTGAGGCTGGGAGGGGAGAGTACATAACACTGCTGAGGTTGGGAGGGGAGAGTACATAACACTGCTGAGGTTGGGAGGGGAGAGTACATAACACTGCTGAGGCTGGGAGGGGAGAGTACATAACACTGCTGAGGTTGAGAGGGGAGAGTACATAACACTGCTGAGGCTGGGAGGGGAGAGTACATAACACTGCTGAGGTTGGGAGGGGAGAGTACATAACACTGCTGAGGCTGGGAGGGGAGAGTACATAACACTGCTGAGGCTGGGAGGGGAGAGTACATAACACTGCTGAGGCTGGGAGGGGAGAGTGCATAACACTGCTGAGGCTAGGAGGGGAGAGCACATAACACTGCTGAGGCTAGGAGGGGAGAGTACATAACACTGCTGATGCTGGGAGGGAGAGTACATAACACTGCTGAGGGTAGGAGGGGAGAGTACATAACACTGCTGAGGCTGGGAGGGGAGAGTACATAACACTGATGAGGCTGGGAGGGGAGAGTACATAACACTGCTGAGGCTGGGAGGGGAGAGTACATAACACTGCTGAGGCTGGGAGGGGAGAGTACATAACACTGCTGAGGCTGGGAGGGGAGAGTACATAACACTGCTGAGGCTGGGAGGGGAGAGTACATAACACTGCTGAGGCTGGGAGGGGAGAGTACATAACACTGCTGAGGCTGGGAGGGGAGAGTACATAACACTGCTGAGGCTGGGAGGGGAGACCCGAGTGCAGTTTTAACACATCACATTAACTGAAAGTTACAAATCACTTCTGTATTAACATCAGGTACAAGTGTATTTATTTCTAGCGTAATATTTTTGTTAGCTCATAGAGTGTTCTTGGGATATATATTCAATTTGTACCTTACATTTAAGTTTATTTATTGCGTGGCTAAAGGAAAGAACGAATGCTTTGATGCGTTTTTTTTTGTGGAGCGCCAGCAAGATGGCTGACACCGCACTGGGTTGCAGACTTAGTATTCAGTTGTTTATAGCGTCCAGAATTACACTACGTTTCTATCCTTTGTGAGGACAGAGTCACTGTTTGGACCTTTATAAGATCCAGCATCAGTGCTCATCTCTTCTTGTTGATAGTCTGATTTGTTAGGCTGTTATTGCTAGCAGCACGCAACGATGAGACAGCCGCTCTACAACTATGCCTGTCTCAGTTACAACTAGATACTCGCTATGTGCAGGCATTATGCATTCAGGATAAGTAATTGGTAACAGATCTCATGTATGTGCATGTATCTCTGGGATTTAAATAAGTGTGTGGGTGTGTGTGTATGTGTGTGTGGGAAGGGACAGATAGTTAATCGGAGTGGGAAGGAAAAGCTGATAGAGTGAGACACAAGTGTATTTACGGAAATGATAATAGTAGTTATTCAGTAATAGAGACAAGCAAAGATACAAAGATGAGACATGCAAGAAATGATTGTCTTATAACAACTTAGGAAGAAAAACTAGTTCGAGAGAAACATGATTGGAATTTAGAAATTCAATAGAAACATAGCTAGATGTAACTAGTAGATGGGATAACAAATGGTTGTGTGGCTGGCGACAGGACGTTGTATATGTGAGTAATGGTCCTCGGGGTCTACGCTGGAAGGAGTAACAGAGAGAGAAAGGGAGAGACTAGAACACCTCTTAGCTTGTAAAATACATGTGTAACTCTTAACCTTAATGTAGAACCAAACAGCATCAGAGAAACCATGTCTCGTTATTACCCTTTGTTTATTTTCCTAAACTGCCATAATTGCATCAAATATTCATACTCGTAGACTTAAAGAATGCGAAGGTTGTGGTAACAACAAAAAATAATATAACCAAGAGCCAATGCAACAGTAGCAATAACAAACAATAAAACATGAAAAATATAGTCAACGAAAAATCAGTAAAAACAACAGCAGCTTCAGCAATAGCTATAACAAAAACACCAGTATGAACAACGACACAAATTCCACCCCAACAACAGTAAGGGCGTTGGACCAGCACGACGTGAGAGATGGTGTTAATGGCTGTGTCATCATCACCAGCTAAGATAAATAGCATCTGGAAACATTCAGTTCGTCTCCGATGTGAATTTCCTGATTTTACGTACCTTAATTAAAAAGAAAATTACGTTAGATTAGGCTCGATAAGGTATTACAAACACAGGTGGTGGTTGTCTGATGGCGTGCTGCACCCGGTAGTAACTAAGTCAGCAAGCAGTGAACTCAGCAGGACAGGTCAAGGACAAGACAAATAAACAGAGGTAGATCTATTTACCCATATATTCCTTCATAAATATATATACACTATGTATAAATCAGAGACACTCAAAGCTCTAGTGGTTACGACCAGTGTCAACAGAAGTCTGCCACTCAGCCAGACGGGCAGTGTCATCACCTTGGCTGAAGTAGCCGGCTTCTACGTGATTGGCGGGTTGAACTGGACAGTAAGCACCGCAGTGGGGCCCCAGAATTGCTACATTCTGAATTGCCAGTTCACCGATCGAGAGGGCATACCAAATGGTTCTGTGACGAACGTCGAATAAAAATGTAACATACTTGGCGCACACCACACTAAGGTTAGATCACATTCAGTTACCTTAAATGAGGTTTGACTATAACGCAGTTATTGGTTTGTGTACACCCATGTAAGGTATGAGGTCATAAAGTTGAAGTCAGTGTTGTTATAATTATGGTAATTTAAAATAATAATATTAATAATAGCAATAATAATAATAATTATGTACTAAATTTGCAAATATTATAGGGAAAAGGGAGTTTAAGAGTGAGGTAGGTAGGCAAGGATGAAAAATCGAGGTTGACACTCAGTAATAAGAACTAAACACTGGACATAATTGTAAAGAGAGGAGGGTATCCTGAAGCTGCTGGACTTCTTAAAAGATATCTTACTGTACACTCACCCTCTCTCACCTTATTCTTACTGCACACATCGCTTTATTACGCTCTTTTTGTCCTCGTTTGTTTGTTTAGTCTTTGTGTTTATTTTTGTCCTTAATTTTTGCTCTTAGGTTCCCGTCTTCTCTCTTGCTGTCTCTCTCTGTCCCGTCGCACACACACACACACACACACACACACACACACACACACACACACACACACACACACACACGCACACACACACACACACACACACACACACACACACACACACACACACACACACACACACACACATACACACACACACACATACACACACACACACACACACACACACACACACACACACACACACACACACACACACATACACACACACACACACACACACACACACACACACACACACTAAAGCTAAAATCTTGGATAAGTCACAGGGATGTTAAGAAGTACAGTAATTCCTTAGTGTAAAGGTAGTGAATGAACTAAATAAGGCTGTGGTGAAGGTAAACTCCATATGTAGTTTCAAAAGTAGATACAATAAGTCTCGAGAGGCTAGGGGCCAATAATGCCTGCGATTGTAGCTTGAGATGACGGGTGAGGATCCGAGGTTTAACCCAGCAAACACAGCTTGGTGAGTATACATTAACAACACCATCATGCAACATCTTTGTCAGGGATCCGACAATGGGAGGAAGGAAGCAGTTTAGCACTCATGATCTGAGCAACAGTATGTCAGTAGTAACTGAATGACGGTTGTGTTGGTGGTGGTGGTGGTGGTGATACTGGTAATGGTGATAGTTGTGGTGGGGGTGGTAGAGGAAGAACTTGTGCTAGGGGTATGGGTGGTGGTGGTAGTGGTGATGCCAGTGGCGGTGTTAGTGGTGGAGGTGGAGGCGACGGCAGTGTTGGTGCTAGGGGATGTGGTAGTGGTGGTGATGGCTCTGTTGATGGTGGTTCTGGCTATCGTGATGGTGAACATGGTAATGAGAAAAATTACTATTTTGAGCCGGAGCACCAAACTAAAATTTGAATAATGTTGTTTTTCTACATCTTGCAAATGAGAAAAGTGCGTGTTGCAGGAGGAAGAGTACAAATGATTCTTGAAGTTGTGAGAGAGAGAGAGAGAGAGAGAGAGAGAGAGAGAGAGAGAGACAGACAGACAGACAGACAGACAGACAGACAGGGCAGTAGAAAACACGAAAGAGAGCAAGGAAACGCGACAGAAGGGCAGTGATGGATGTATGTAGGAAGGGAAGGAAGGAGGGAGGGAAGGAGAGGGAGGAAGGGAAGGAAAAGAAACAATCTTTTTCCCACAATTACCCTTAAGATAAAAAAAATATTCATCAGAGAAAATACATAATTACTCTGGGTTTCCCTCTGTAGTTATTTACTGGACATGAAAAGAAAAGAAAGGAGGATAATGGAAGAGAGGGAAGAAGACAGCGGAGGGAAAGAGGAAGTAGAGATGGGAGGAGAGCAGAGTTAAAGTGGAAATAAGAGAAGGGACAGTGCTGATGAACTAGGAGAGCAAAGAAAGGGAAAGCTAAAGTTAAGAAATTTGAGGGGAAGAAGAGAGGGAGGGAGAGAGAGCATGAAGTAAAAGGGGCAGAGGACAGGGAAAGTGAGACAGAGAAGGCAAAAGAGAAGGATGATGGAATTAGAGAAGAGGGTGGAGGGTGATGGGTACGGGAGAGGGAAGGTGGGAGAGTAGAAAGAGTCGAGGAGAAGAGAAAGGGGAAAGATAAGAAGTGTATGGAGAGATCACAGAAGAGAAAGAAAGTAAAATAAGAATGCATGGGGGAAAATAGATCAGAGGGGAAGAGGAGCAATTGAAGGGCAGAGGAAATCGGAAGAGAAAAGAGAAGGAGAATAATAGGAAGTTTAAGAGGAAAGTTTGACGAGAGAGGAAGGGAGAGAGAGGAGAGGACAAGAAACTGGGAGAATTCAGCGGTGGAAGAAAGGAAATAGGAAGAGGAGAGCAGAGTAGAAGAGAGTAAAGGTGATGGAGAAAGGAGAGTAAAAGGAAAAGAATTAGGTAGGGAGAGATATGATTAATGAGAGGGAGAATAGGAAAAAAAGAGAAGGGATGGGAATAAATTAGGAGATAGGAAGAGTTGATTTTTGGAGGGAAAGTATACGAGAGATGAAGGAAGATAGGAACAAAATGAGGAGAATGGAAGAGCAGAAACAAGAGACAGTTAAAGGGAAGGTAGATGAGATGGGGATAAACGAATGCAAAAGGGAGATGAAATGATATGGGAAGAAAGGTACTGGAGAGAAAGAGGAAAATTGAGGTCGAATAGGAGAAGTGGCGAAAGAGGATAAAGGTGAATATAGAAATAAGATGAATGGAAAAAGAAAGGAAGGGAAATGTGAAATTGGAAAAAAGAGTAGATGAGAATGGGAAGGATCAGATAGAACTGGAAAGAATAAGGAGTTGTGAGGGAGGGTAAGGATGGCGATATAGATAGATAAAGGAGGACAGGGAGAAATAGAATGAAGGATAGGAAGGAAAAGAAGAATGGGATAGAGCCCTGTGAATGGTGATGTTCACGAGGATGATAGTGGTGCTGCTGCTGATGGTGCTGCTGCTGATGGTGGTGGTGGTGCTGCTGATGATGGTGGTGGTGGTGGTGCTGATGATGATGGTGCTGCTGCTGATGATGGTGGTGGTGGTGCTGATGATGATGGTGGTGGTTGTGGTGGTGGTGATGCTGCTGATGGTGGTGGTGCTGTTGCTGATGGTGGTAGTGGTGCTGCTGCTGATGGTGGTAGTGGTGGTGGTGCTGCTGATGGTGGTGGTGGTGCTGTTGCTGATGATGGTGGTGCTGTTGCTTATGGTGATGCTGCTGTTGATGGTGGTGGTGCTGCTGTTGCTGATGGTGGTGGTAGTGGTGGTGCTGCTGCTGATGGTGGTGGTGCTGCTGCTGATCATGGTGGTGGTAGTGGTAATGTTGATCATGGTGGTGGTGGTAGTGGTAATGTTGATCATGGTGGTGGTGGTGGTGCTGCTGCTACTGCTGATCATGGTTGGGTTGGTGCTGTTGGTAATAAGGTTAGTGGTAGTATTGCTGGTAACAGTGGTGGTGGTGGTGCTGGTAATAAGGTTGGTGATAGTGTTGCTGGTAACAGTGGCGGTGGTGGTGATGGTAATAAGGTTGGTGGTAGTGTTGCTGGTAACAGTGGTGGTGGTGCTGCTGGTAATAAGGTTGGTGCTGGTGTTGCTGGTAACAGTGGTGATGGTGGTGGTGCTGCTGGTAATAAGGCTGGAGCTAGTGTTGCTGGTAACAGTGGTGATGGTGGCGCTGCTGGTCATAAGGTTGGTGGTAGTGTTGCTGGTAACAGTGGTGGTGGTGGCGCTGCTGGTCATAAGGTTGGTGGTAGTGTTGCTGGTAACAGTAGTGGTGGTGGTGCTGCTGGTAATAAGGTTGGTCGTAGTGTTGCTGGTAACAGTGGTGGTGGTGGTGCTGGTAATAAGGCTTGTGGTAGTGTTGCTGGTAACAGTGGTGGTGCTGCTGCTGGTAATAAGGCTGGTGGTAGTGTTGCTGGTAACAGTGGTGGTAGTGCTGCTGCTGGTAATAAGGTTGGTGCTAGTGTTGCTGGTAACAGTGGTGGTGGTGGTGCTGCTGCTGGTAATAAGGTTGGTGCTAGTGTTGCTGGTAACAGTGGGGGTAGTGCTGCTGGTAATAAGGCTGGTGCTAGTGTTGCTGGTAACAGTGGTGGTGGTGGTGCTGGTAATAAGGCTGGTGGTAGTATTGCTGGTAACAGTGGTGGTGGTGCTGCTGGTAATAAGGCTGGTCGTAGTGTTGCTGGTAACAGTGGTGGTAGTGCTACTGCTGGTAATAAGGTTGGTGCTAGTGTTGCTGGTAACAGTGGTGGTGGTGGTGCTGCTGCTGGTAATAAGGTTGGTGCTAGTGTTGCTGGTAACAGTGGTGGTAGTGTTGCTGCTGGTAATAAGGCAGGTGGTAGTGTTGCTGGTAACAGTGGTGGTGGTGCTGCTGGTAATAAGGCTGGTGCTAGTGTTGCTGGTAACAGTGGTGGTAGTGCTACTGCAGGTAATAAGGTTGGTGCTAGTGTTGCTGGTAACAGTGGTGGTAGTGCTACTGCTGGTAATAAGGTTGGTGGTAGTGTTGCTGGTAACAGTGGTGGTGGTGGTGCTGCTGCTGGTAATAAGGTTGGTGCTAGTGTTGCTGGTAACAGTGGTGGTAGTGTTGCTGCTGGTAATAAGGCAGGTGGTAGTGTTGCTGGTAACAGTGGTGGTGGTGCTGCTGGTAATAAGGCTGGTGCTAGTGTTGCTGGTAACAGTGGTGGTAGTGCTACTGCAGGTAATAAGGTTGGTGCTAGTGTTGCTGGTAACAGTGGTGGTAGTGCTACTGCTGGTAATAAGGTTGGTGGTAGTGTTGCTGGTAACAGTGGTGGTGGCGCTGCTGGTCATAAGGTTGGTGGTAGTGTTGCTGGTAACAATGGTGGTAGTGCTGCTGCTGGTAATAAGGTTGGTGCTAGTGTTGCTGGTAACAGTGGTGGTAGTGCTACTGCTGGTAATAAGGTTGGTGGTAGTGTTGCTGGTAACAGTGGTGGTGGCGCTGCTGGTCATAAGGTTGGTGGTAGTGTTGCTGGTAACAATGGTGGTAGTGCTGCTGCTGGTAATAAGGTTGGTGCTAGTGTTGCTGGTAACAGTGGTGGTAGTGCTGCTGCTGGTAATAAGGCAGGTGCTAGTGTTGCTGGTAACAGTGGTGGTAGTGCTGCTGCTGGTAATAAGGTTGGTGCTAGTGTTGCTGGTAACAGTGGTGGTAGTGCTGCTGCTGGTAATAAGGTTGGTGCTAGTGTTGCTGGTAACAGTGGTGGTAGTGCTGCTGCTGGTAATAAGGCAGGTGCTAGTGTTGCTGGTAACAGTGGTGATGGTGGTGCTGGTAATAAGGTTGGTGCTAGTGTTGCTGGTAACAGTGGTGGTAGTGCTGCTGCTGGTAATAAGGCAGGTGGTAGTGTTGCTGGTAACAGTGGTGGTGGCGCTGCTGCTGTCACTATTTTTAGTATTCAAGAAGCTGTTAGTATTACAATAATTCTACGGATTTACGCCACCACATTTCACTTACTCTCCCTTCATATTATTTGCTAGTATTTTTATTTTATGTTTTTGTTGGTCTTGTCTTTATTGTTACTTGCTGCTGTTGCTGTCTTCATTGATGCTGTTGTTGTTGTTATTGTCTTTACTGTTGCTGTTGTTAATCTAACGCTATTCTGCACTCTGGCGTGTCACATTTTTCCCTCCTCATTCTTCTCACCTGTCTTCTACAACTCCTCTTCTTCTACCTCTTCATATTCATCTGTCTCCTGCACATCTTCCTCATTTTCTCTTCTTTTTATTTTTCTCTTTTACTCTAGTTCCTTTGCATTTTTTCGTATCCCTACACTACCTTCTCTTCTCCTTCTCTCCCTCCTATTTACTTGCTCTTCCTCTACTTTCCCAACCCCCTTTTTTCCCTTTATTTTCCAGCTTTCTCCTCGTCGCCCTCTCCCTTCTCATCCACTCATGTTTCCCAGCCTCCTCCTTCTCCTCCCCATCCTCATCTGTATTCTCCTTCCCTGTTTTCCACCCTCTTCCTCTCTATCTCTCCTTCCCTTCCTCACTTTTTTCCTTCCTCCCTGCCCTCCTCCTCCGCATCCTCATCTTTTTTCCCCTCTTCATCCATCTTTTTTATCCGCTTCTTCCACACCCTCTTCTCCTCATGGAGTTCTCCTTCAGGCGGGTGATTCCCACATAAAAGATCGCAAAAGCAGTTTGTGTGTTTTTCATTAGGAGTGTCACAAGGCGCACACCTCCCCGCTCCCCTCTGAAAACTACACACATTTCCCCTCCTCACCTGAAGGCAACGTTCAAATATACCCCAACCCTCCCTACTTTTACTTTCCGTTTTCTACTCCACCACTGAAGCATAAAAAATAACGTTTCCCCCCTTTCAGTATTAAAAACGTTGACAGTATCTGGCTGAAACTCTGATGCTTGAAGACTAAAAAAGTTTCATTATAAAAATGATACCAAATGTATGTTGAGAGCAGATTAGGACAAATGCAGGTTGCAGAGTGGAACTTTTTCAGGCTTAGGGTAGAAACGTTGCTAGTGGGAGGATACGAATATTCTACAATTTCAAGAACCAAACTTGTTCATACAATGTTCGAATACTGTTAGTGCAAGGTTTATAATGTTAGTGCGAGGTTTAAAACGCTGTCAGTGGTATCTTTACAAAGTATGAAAGGGAAGGTTAAAACGCTGTCAGTGGATGTTAAAACGCTGTCAGTGGGAAGTCAGTATTAGAGTATTAAACTATCTTGTCTTTCTAGGAAATTTTAAACCGTCCTGTCTTTTCTGTAAGGGATTTTAAACCATTCTGACATCTCTCTAATGAATTTTAAACTATCCTGTCTTCTCTCTAAGCCACACTGTCTCCTCTGTATTTTTCTTATCCATCTGTTGACTGAAATTTTGTTCAACTTTTTCAAGTTTAAAGCAATTATCTGGCTTTTCGTTCCGTGTCCCAGTTCGAATACAAAATCGTGTTCCAGTATTCCTATATCACGGCAACTACGTGGCTTTAATTTTATGTTCCCTTACAAGAATTTTTTGAGGATGTTGATCTATAACTCCTGTAGGTCTTGATCTACAGTTCTTGGGAGTTTTAATGGCTGTTAAGCTGCAGGTACACCCTGCTTGATTATGTTCATATAAACCTGCAGGAACTCTTTAAATTGTTGATCGCCAGTTTCTGAACCTCTTACGAGGGTTGAGGTGTGGTTTCTTCGTTTTTTCAGGGAGTAAAACTGCAGCTCTTAATGAGGTTGTTCAGATGCAGCTTCTAGACCTCTTGTGTGCCTGTACGTAGAGTTTTTAGGGGTTATGTAACACAAGGGATATCTTTTACGGATCACGCAGTGACGAAAATAAGTCATGTAGGGACAACATTTTACTCAGAGTAGAGCTTTATTAAGACTTGATAAAGCTTTGCACAGAGCGAAACGTTATCTCAAGAAAAGCTATTTCTGTAACTTGTCTTTTCTTTAATGTTAGCAGCGTTACGATATTGTGATTAGGTTCTTCTGTCTTGGAATTTAAAAACGAACTAATTTAACTTATTAATTTGATTGTGAGAGCGGAGTGTGAAGAACTTAGAGGAAGCAAGCAGACTAATTATAAAACATTCTTAATTACCGTTTATGCTAATTACTCCGAGGCGCTTTTTTCATTATTGTTCAGCAGTTTTTGATGATTGGTGATAGTGACGAGATTTTTTTTTGTTTGCTAACTAGTTTCATATTTTTCTGATGAAGAATTGGAGGACTTGAAGGTGTCAAGAAACTATATGTATGTATGTATGTATGAATGAATGTATGTATGTATATATATATATATATACATATATACATATATACATATATATATATATATATATATATATATATATATATATATATATATATATATATATATATATATATATATATATATATATATATATATATAGGTGGTTCGGACATGTAGAGAGACTGGAGCGAAACAGAATGACTTCAAGAGTGTATCAGTCTGTAGTGGAAGGAAGGCGGGGTAGGGGTCGGCCTAGGAAGGGTTGGAGGGAGGGGGTAAAGGAGGTTTTGTGTGCGAGGGGCTTGGACTTCCAGCAGGCATGCGTGAGCGTGTTTGATAGGAGTGAATGGAGACAAATGGTTTTTAATACTTGACGTGCTGTTGGAGTGTGAGCAAAGTAACATTTATGAAGGGATTCAGGGAAACCGGCAGGCCGGACTTGAGTCCTGGAGATGGGAAGTACAGTGCCTGCACTCTGAAGGAGGGGTGTTAATGTTGCAGTTTAAAAACTGTAGTGTAAAGCACCCTTCTGGCAAGACAGTGATGGAGTGAATGATGGTGAAAGTTTTTCTTTTTCGGGCCACCCTGCCTTGGTGGGAATCGGCCGGTGTGATAATAAAAAAAAAAAAATATATATATCATACATATTTTTGCTTTTGTATCAAATTCACAATTTGCACATGAATTGCAACACCGTGAATTCTCACGAGAATTCAAGGAAACAGATGGTGATCCCTGACGATATCTACAAACATAGCTCTGATCACCATCGCTTTTCTGGTTTCTTTGTGTGAATTTTGGATGCATACATACATCCACACACATTATATATATATATATATATATATATATATATATATATATATATATATATATATATATATATATATATATATATATATATCTTGAATCGTTCCATGGAAGATGGACAGTGGTTACAAGCCTCACTTCCGGTCAGGCTTGGGGGGGCTGGGAGTACGCAGATCCTCCCAGATTCCTCTACCAGCTTTCCTATCCTCTTCCATAGCATCAAACGAGTTAATAAGACAAATTCTTCCTGAAAACCTCAGTGATTCAGCAGGAATACAGGACCCTAACTATGCCAGTGCCATCGCTGAATGGGAGACTCTTGCTGCTCCAGCACCAAACCCTAGTGCAGCACTGGGATGACCCAATCGCTGAAAAGGTGCTTACCAACATACTCAGGGCTGCAACATCAAACAGGGAGACTGCCCGTCTCCAGGCTGTGAGCGCACATCACTCTGGGGACTTCCTGCAAACAGTTCCCATATCGGCAATGGGAATGCGCCTCGACCCTAAGACCCTCCGTATTGCAGTGGCTCTGCGCCTTGCTGCCCCAATTTACACGGAATATACGTGTATTTGCGGCGAAGCGCAAGCCGACCAATATGGTCTCCATGGTCTTAAATGTTCCAAAACCAAGGGTTGGCATGCAAGACACAATGAGATCAACGACATCATAAAGAGAACCCTTGCTACAGCTGGATGCCCAGCCGAGAGGGAGCCCCGATCACTAGCAGCCAACAATACCCACAACCCAGCAAACCGCCCCGACGGGATCACCATCTATCCTTGGAAGAATGACAGGCTCTTAGCATGGAACTATACCTGTGTGTCCACACTGGGTGACACCTATATCCGTCACAGTGTCTGGCTACAGGGAGGAGCTGCCGACCACAAGGAAGAGTACAAGATCAGCAAGTACAGGGTCATAAGCCAACAGTATCAATTTGTCCCAGTGGGATCAGAGACCTTGGGATCATGGGGAAAAAATGCCACACGTTTCCTTAAAGAAATGGGTTCCAGACTCATCGACACCACCAGTGACCTAAGGGCAGCCATATTCATGTTCCAGCGCCTCAGCGTGGCTATCCAGTGGGGAAATGCTTGCTGCATACTTGGCTCGCGTCCGGCTTCGGAGGAGCTGGAGGAAATCCATAATCTTTAACATATTGTATCATTGTATTCATGTATTTGTTTCCTCTAAATGTATTCTGTCTATTAATAAATTTTCCCATAGAATATAAAATATAGGGGGGGGGTGATAGGAGAAGAAAATATTCAAACAGCTCCGGGGAGAACCTTGAGTTTTCCCCTAGGTACGTTTATTGTCTTCTCTGAGGATGAGGGTCTCCAGTCCAGTTATAGAGGTGGTACTTCCCTATAATATATATATATATATATATATATATATATATATATATATATATATATATATATATATATATATATATATGGAAGACTAGAACACTAAAAATCAAAATATTTAAGACCAGAACACTGAAGACTGGAACACTGGTTGTAAAAATAAGAGGAGTGACAACAACACAACACTTACGTTGAATGGACGACGGCGGCGTCAGCAGCGAGAAGAAAGTTTTGACATAACAATAGTAGTGTAGGCAATATTTGTCTTCAGGGAAGCTGTCGGTGGAGTGCAGGGACAGAGAGAGAGAGAGAGAGAGAGAGAGAGAGAGAGAGAGAGAGAGAGAGAGAGAGAAAGAAAGAGAGAGCCACTTTCTTGGATTGCCTGTCTACCATCATATCACCTACCTCTGAGGAAAGTAGAGGGCCGTGAAATGCGACTCCTCTCTCTTTGACGCAGAGTGGATGGACTTGCACTTTCAGCGCAAGACCATCCACTGAGAGATGTCGATGGTCTTACTATTATATACACCCGACCATATTTTTTAAGATTCCCTACGTGGCTCAACATTGTGGACACCAGATAGCAGCTATTATACAGCCAAACGAGAATACATCAGTTGTTTTATTTCTCTATCTTTTTTAGTAATGCCACTCCATCTGTGACCAATCATTAAATGACTCCCCTAGGAACAGTTTCTGGCTCCATATGGATATAAAAATCAAGAAAAGTTACTAAATAAAAGTTTTAGCAGACGTCCAGCTGAAGCTTCGCTCTGTTTGCATTATTGGTCAACGTATGATAAAGTTAATTTGCTCTGATAAATTAACATTCTTCTCACATTTCATACCACAGGTTTGTCTGGAGTGAGCTTGTAATATCAAAGCTACAACTAATCAATGTCACAATTAAATCTCTACGATATTTTTCAGGAGCCATCGAGGGGCTTACCATATGATCATTCCCTACCTCAGGACATTTTTCCTGATATTTAATCACACTTCTATCTTTCACTTTAAAGAAGAGGGCTCCGCAAGTAGATAAAAATGTTGGCATTGTTTTTCTTATTTTTCCAATTAGTGGATTTTAGGCTTATCACATTGATCAGTGCGTCAAAATTTTTCTCATTTTTCTATACCTGTGTGGCTGTCGTCTTATCTGTGTTAAGTGTTGGACGTTATAAACTCTGGACTTTAAAGCATTTTTATATTCTAGGAATAAATATCTAGCAAAAATGTAGTCCTATAGTATTACATACGCTGTAATATTGCTTAGCAAGATATATATTTTATTGTTTCTAAGGGATATATATCTCAGTTTCTAAGGGTGGTACATTCTGTTCTTTACTGTGCTTGGCGTCTTGTTAAGTATTAATACACTGAGGTAGACTACACGCAACTACTGCCTGACTTACACTTCACTCAGCCTCTTGCTTGTACAGTGTTTTCTATTAAGTTGAGTTTGCAGTAGCTCTGTTTATCTTGTGTTTTTAGTTCTTGTGGGGGTAGTTGTGGCCTTTGTGGTTGTAGATGTTCTTGAGAGAGTAGTTGTGGTTGTTCATGAGGTAATGATGGAAGTGCGCTTGTAGTTTTTTTTTTATAGTTTTGGTTGACATTGGAGGAGTAAAAGAAATGGACAACAGTTCGTTGAATTTACTGTTGAAGTGTTTCGCTTGCTCAGCAGACTTCTTCAGTCAAATTACTGACGTGACTCACGTTTTGAAGAAAACTGAAACGGTGGAGAGGTTAATATGAAATAATCAGTCTTCCACCCTTGAAGAAGTAAATTTGAGGTGGTCAATCCTCTTAGCCTTGATAAGTGCTTAGCTCCTGAGCCTCGATCAATGTGAAGATGAGGTATGAAAAGTGCGGAAGTTGGGCATGGCGTCACAGGAGGCGTGGCCCAGGAGTGGAGGCAAGAACAGCTCTGCAACAGGTCTACTGGCCCATGCTAGGCAGGTTCCTCTCAACCCCAACTCTTCTCACATGTGGATGTGAATCTGGGGTTTGTGCTTGTGGAAATAAATTTCTGCTTACTTGTGGTAAACTACAGCCTCGAGACGTGTTAGTGGTTGTAGTTATGCCTCTGCCCTTGTATCTGACCTTTAGTTTTACTTATGGATGTTTCAGTTCCAGCTGAAGAGTCAAGTTTCCTGGTGGTTGTGTTGGAGAGTTATGTAACTTCAACAGGAGGTTGCGCGAATTTGAATAACGATAAATTGCCTCTTCTTTCATTCTAATATCCTGAGGTGTTGACTTTTCGTTTAATGAGCATATATTTATTAATAATTTTGTAGCTTTCTCGAGTATTTGAGAACACTGTTTTGTTATAATTATGAGTGAAGCGTTGTGTATTTTGTGAACTACGTTGTCTATTAGCATTATTCTCATCAAATTTTAGAAGTCTGCTTAATACTCCTATATTTGTCATTTAGTTTATATGCTTTGCTATTTTTTTAAAGTCTGGCATTTTTCCACAAAGGCTGCGTGACCAAAAGAATCAAATACAAAATTTCCGTTTTTTTTTTCACTTAAGTGTTTATGCAAAATAGAGACAAATAGCCCCATGTTCTCTGGACAAGAAACATTTCATCAATAAGAGCTATAATGAAGCATACAAAGATATATATAAATATATATTGAATGTTGGTAGAATTTTGTAAGATTTACGCGCCATCTTGCACGATCATGAGACAGAAAACAGAATTAGTGCCAGAGTGTAAAGCATTTAAGAAGATTCCATTTTACACTCATGAGAAGACGTTAGCACCTCCGTACCCACCTTCCCTTGTGCACCCCCTCCACCACTACCACCACCACCACCACCACCACCACCACCACCACCACTTCCTCTCCCTCCGCCACCACCACCACCACCACCTCTCCCTCCGCCACTACCTCCCCCTCCACCACCACCACCACCACCACCACCACCTTCCCCTCCCCTTCCCACCACAGTTACCACCTCCCCTTCACCACCACCACCACCTACCCCTCAACCATCACCTCTTCAGTACCCACCTCCCCTTCCACCACCACCTTCCCCTCCACCACTACCTCCACCGTCACCACCTCCTTCACTATGACCTCCACTGTATCCACTTCCCCTTCACAACCACTGTACCACCCTCCTCTTCTCCAGCACCACCAACATTTCCTCCTTCCAAACCTTCCTTATTAACTTCATCACCTTCACTATCTCCTTCGTACGCAAGTCTTCTTCACTTTTTCCTCCGTATCCTTCGTCTCATCGTAATTCCCTAACACGTCCTCTCTTTCCCTACCCCTTCACTTTTCCTTCCATATCCTCTTTCTCTTATCACTGCACTTCTCACACCCCCTTTCTCTGATTCCTCACCCACTACCCCACTTCCTTCACCACTTGCCTCTCCCTTACCCCTCCATTCGCTTACTCTCTATCACCACTACCAACCAAGGGAAATTACTTCTAGTCAGAAGTTCTTTTAATAACAGTGCCACTACTTCGTCTGGATATTTTCCCCACTACATGCACACGCGCGCGAAGTGGCCAGGAGCTGTGAATCGATCCCTGCAACCACAATTAGGTGAGTACACACAGACACACACACTCTCTCTCTCTCTCTCTCTCTCTCTCTCTCTCTCTCTCTCTCTCTCTCTCTCTCTCTCTCTCTCTCTCTCTCTCTCACACACACACACACACACACACACACACACACACACACACACACACACACACACACACACACACACACACACACACACACACACGCACACACACACACACATGCACACACACGACTGACCTTGGCACTTGTCTGGTCTTGACACTCGTCTCAGTCACAATAAAATTTATTTATCAAATTTAGTGGCACCCTCCTACCTCTCTACTGCCTTTAACAATTATTAATAATTGTGCAGTTATAGCTGGGAACGTCAACAACGCAAATGTTAACTGACATAATCCTTGAGATGAAGAAGTCAGGTAGCGTGTAGTGATGGATGGTTGCTACCTAACTGAGCCTGTTATGGCTCTAGCTCCTGTTGAGAAATACATCCAACCTTGTTCTTTCCTAAGGTAACAGCAGTGACCTAATTATACCCTTGTTAGGTGGGCATGACGTGAGATGGATGAAACAGTGGTACCAGTGAATCGTTACTCTCAGATGAGATGTATGAGACAGTAGGTAACAGTGACCAGTCAGACTCATGTGAAGTGGATGAGATATTAGGTAACAGTGATTAGTTACATTCAGGTGAAGTGGAAGTATTAGTTACGTATAACACTTAGTCACACATGATTGTGATGTTCTAACTGCTAAAAAAAGTTCAATCCCCTCATGCGAAGGACCTTGACGCAGGTGAGGGACTCTTGATCCAAGGAAGTGGACCCTTGATTCAATCTGATTGTCTTCCATTCCCCAAATTATAATAAACAGTTCTTTGCAAGTATGAGTTTCAGACAGTTACCATGTGATGACTATAATGTAGGGACTGACTCACTACCATGTGATGACTATAATGTAGGGACTGACTCACTACCATGTGATGACTATAATGTAGGGACTGACTCACTACCATGTGATGACTATAATGTAGGGACTGACTCATTACCACGTGATGACTATAATGTAGGGACTGACTCACTACCATGTGATGACTATAATGTAGGGACTGACTCACTACTACGTGATGACTATAATGTAGGGACTGACTCACTACCATGTGATGACTATAATGTAGGGACTGACTCACTACCATGTGATGACTATAATGTAGGACTGACTCACTACCACGTGATGACTATAATGTAGGGACTGACTCATTACCACGTGATGACTATAATGTAGGGACTGACTCACTACCATGTGATGACTATAATGTAGGGAGTGACTCACTACCACGTGATGACTATAATGTAGGGACTGACTCACTACCATGTGATGACTATAATGTAGGGACTGACTAAACTACCATGTGATGACTATAATGTAGGGACTGACTCACTACCATGTGTTGACTATAATGTAGGGACTGACTCACTACCATGTGATGACTATAATGTAGGGACTGACTCACTACCATGTGATGACTATAATGTAGGGACTGACTCACTACCATGTGATGACTATAATGCAGGGACTGACTCACTACCATGTGATGACTATAATGTAGGGACTGACTCACTACCATGTGATGACTATAATGTAGGGACTGACTCACTACCATGTGATGACTATAATGTAGGGACTGACTCACTATTATGTGATGACTATAATGTAGGGACTGACTCACTACCATGTGATGACTATAATGTAGGGACTGACTCACTACCATGTGATGACTATAATGTAGGGACTGACTCACTACCATGTGATGACTATAATGTAGGGACTGACTCACTACCATGTGATGACTATAATGCAGGGACTGACTCACTACCATATGATGACTATAATGTAGGGACTGACTCACTACCATGTGATGACTATAATGTAGGGACTGACTCAATACCATGTGATGACTATAATGTAGGGACTGTCTCACTATTATGTGATGACTATAATGTAGGGACTGACTCACTACCATGTGATGACTATAATGTAGGGACTGACTCACTACCATGTAATGACTATAATGTAGGGACTGACTCACTACCATGTGATGACTATAATGTAGGGACTGACGCACTCCCATGTGATGACTATAATGTAGGAACTGACTCACTACCATGTGATGACTATAATGTAGGGACTGACTCACTACCATGTGATGACTAAAATGTAGGGACTGACTCACTACCATGTGATGACTATAATGTAGGGACTGACTCACTACCGTGTGATGACTATAATGTAGGGACTGACTCACTACCATGTGATGACTATAATGTAGGGACTGACTCATTACCATATGACTATAATGTAGGGACTGACTCATTACCATGTGATTATAATGTAGGGACTGACTCATTACCATGTGATGACTATAATGTAGGGACTGACTCACTACCATGTGAGGACTATAATATAGGGACTAACTCATTACAATGTGATGACTATAATGTAGGGACTGACTCACTACCATGTGATGACTATATTGTAGGGACTGACTCACTACCATGTGATGACTATAATGTAGGGACTGACTCACTACCATGTGATGACTATAATGTATTGACTGACTCACTACCATGTGATGACTATAATGTAGGGACTGACTCACTACCATGTGATGACTATAATATAGGGACTGACTCATTACCATTTGATGACTATAATGTAGGGACTGACTCACTACCATGTGATGACTATAATGTAGGGACTAACTCACTACCATGTGATGACTATAATGTAGGGACTGACTCACTACCATTTGATGACTATAATGTAGGGACTGACTCACTACCATGTGATGACTATAATGTAGGGACTGACTCATTACAATGTGATGACTATAATATAGGGACTGACTCACTACCATGTGATGACTATAATGTAGGGACTGACTCACTACTACGTGATGACTATAATGTAGGGACTGACTCATTACCATATGACTATAATGTAGGGACTGACTCATTACCATGTGATGACTATAATGTAGGGACTGACTCATTACCATGTGATGACTATAATGTAGGGACTGACTCACTACCATGTGATGACTATAATATAGGGACTAACTCATTACAATGTGATGACTATAATGTAGGGACTGACTCACTACCATGTGATGACTATAATGTAGGGACTGACTCATTACCATATGACTATAATGTAGGGACTGACTCATTACCATGTGATTATAATGTAGGGACTGACTCATTACCATGTGATGACTATAATGTAGGGACTGACTCACTACCATGTGAGGACTATAATATAGGGACTAACTCATTACAATGTGATGACTATAATGTAGGGACTGACTCACTACCATGTGATGACTATAATGTAGGGACTGACTCATTACCATGTGATGACTATAATGTAGGGACTGACTCACTACCATGTGATGACTGTAATGTAGGGACTGACTCACTACCATGTGATGACTATAATGTAGGGACTGACTCACTACCATGTGATGACTATAATGCAGGGACTGACTCATTACCATGTGATGACTATAATGTAGGGACTGACTCGCTACCATGTGATGACTATAATGTTGGGACTGACTCATTACCATGTGATTATAATGTAGGGACTGACTCACTACCATGTGATGACTATAATGTTGGGATTGACTCATTACCATATGATTATAATGTAGGGACTGACTCATTACCATATGATTATAATGTAGGGACTGACTCATTACCATATGATTATAATGTAGGGACTGACTCATTACCATATAATTATAATGCAGGGACTGACTCATTACCTGATTATAATGCAGGGACTGACTCATTACCATATGATTATAATGTAGGGACTGACTCACTACCATGTGATGACTGTAATGTAGGGACTGACTCACTACCATGTGATGACTATAATGTAGGGATTGACTCACTACCATGTGATGACTATAATGTAGGGACTGACTCACTACCATGTGATGACTATAATGTAGGGACTGACTCACTACCATGTGATGACTATAATGTAGGGACTGACTCACTACCATGTGATGACTATAATGTAGGGACTGACTCACTACCATGTGATGACTATAATGTAGGGACTGACTCACTACCATGTGATGACTATAATGTAGGGACTGACTCACTACCATGTGATGACTATAATGTAGGGACTGACTCACTACCGTGTGATGACTATAATGTAGGGACTGACTCACTACCATGTGATGACTATAATGTAGGGACTGACTCACTACCATGTGATGACTATAATGTAGGGACTGACTCACTACCATGTGATGACTATAATGTAGGGACTGACTCATTACCACGTGATGACTATAATGTAGGGACTGACTCACTACCATGTGATGACTATAATGTAGGGACTGACTCACTACTACGTGATGACTATAATGTAGGGACTGACTCACTACCATGTGATGACTATAATGTAGGGACTGACTCACTACCATGTGATGACTATAATGTAGGACTGACTCACTACCACGTGATGACTATAATGTAGGGACTGACTCATTACCACGTGATGACTATAATGTAGGGACTGACTCACTACCATGTGATGACTATAATGTAGGGAGTGACTCACTACCATGTGATGACTATAATGTAGGGAGTGACTCACTACCACGTGATGACTATAATGTAGGGACTGACTCACTACCATGTGATGACCATAATGTAGGGACTGACTCACTACCATGTGATGACTATAATGTAGGGACTGACTCACTATTATGTGATGACTATAATGTAGGGACTGACTCACTACCATGTGATGACTATAATGTAGGGACTGACTCACTACCATGTGATGACTATAATGTAGGGACTGACTCACTACCATGTGATGACTATAATGTAGGGACTGACTCACTACCATGTGATGACTATAATGCAGGGACTGACTCACTACCATATGATGACTATAATGTAGGGACTGACTCACTACCATGTGATGACTATAATGTAGGGACTGACTCAATACCATGTGATGACTATAATGTAGGGACTGTCTCACTATTATGTGATGACTATAATGTAGGGACTGACTCACTACCATGTGATGACTATAATGTAGGGACTGACTCACTACCATGTAATGACTATAATGTAGGGACTGACTCACTACCATGTGATGACTATAATGTAGGGACTGACGCACTCCCATGTGATGACTATAATGTAGGAACTGACTCACTACCATGTGATGACTATAATGTAGGGACTGACTCACTACCATGTGATGACTAAAATGTAGGGACTGACTCACTACCATGTGATGACTATAATGTAGGGACTGACTCACTACCATGTGATGACTATAATGTAGGGACTGACTCTCTACCATGTGATGACTATAATGTAGGGACTGACTCACTACCATGTGATGACTATATTGTAGGGACTGACTCACTACCATGTGATGACTATAATGTAGGGACTGACTCACTACCATGTGATGACTATAATGTATTGACTGACTCACTACCATGTGATGACTATAATGTAGGGACTGACTCACTACCATGTGATGACTATAATAAAGGGACTGACTCATTACCATTTGATGACTATAATGTAGGGACTGACTCACTACCATGTGATGACTATAATGTAGGGACTAACTCACTACCATGTGATGACTATAATGTAGGGACTGACTCACTACCATTTGATGACTATAATGTAGGGACTGACTCACTACCATGTGATGACTATAATGTAGGGACTGACTCATTACAATGTGATGACTATAATATAGGGACTGACTCACTACCATGTGATGACTATAATGTAGGGACTGACTCACTACTACGTGATGACTATAATGTAGGGACTGACTCATTACCATATGACTATAATGTAGGGACTGACTCATTACCATGTGATGACTATAATGTAGGGACTGACTCATTACCATGTGATGAATATAATGTAGGGACTGACTCACTACCATGTGATGACTATAATATAGGGACTAACTCATTACAATGTGATGACTATAATGTAGGGACTGACTCACTACCATGTGATGACTATAATGTAGGGACTGACTCATTACCATATGACTATAATGTAGGGACTGACTCATTACCATGTGATTATAATGTAGGGACTGACTCATTACCATGTGATGACTATAATGTAGGGACTGACTCACTACCATGTGAGGACTATAATATAGGGACTAACTCATTACAATGTGATGACTATAATGTAGGGACTGACTCACTACCATGTGATGACTATAATGTAGGGACTGACTCATTACCATGTGATGACTATAATGTAGGGACTGACTCACTACCATGTGATGACTGTAATGTAGGGACTGACTCACTACCATGTGATGACTATAATGTAGGGACTGACTCACTACCATGTGATGACTATAATGCAGGGACTGACTCATTACCATGTGATGACTATAATGTAGGGACTGACTCGCTACCATGTGATGACTATAATGTTGGGACTGACTCATTACCATGTGATTATAATGTAGGGACTGACTCACTACCATGTGATGACTATAATGTTGGGATTGACTCATTACCATATGATTATAATGTAGGGACTGACTCATTACCATATGATTATAATGTAGGGACTGACTCATTACCATATGATTATAATGTAGGGACTGACTCATTACCATATGATTATAATGCAGGGACTGACTCATTACCTGATTATAATGCAGGGACTGACTCATTACCATATGATTATAATGTAGGGACTGACTCACTACCATGTGATGACTGTAATGTAGGGACTGACTCACTACCATGTGATGACTATAATGTAGGGATTGACTCACTACCATGTGATGACTATAATGTAGGGACTGACTCATTACCATATGATTATAATGTACGGACTGACTCATTACCATATGATTATAATGTAGGGACTTGCTCATTACCATGTGATGACTATAATGTAGGGACTGACTCACTACCTTGTGATCACTATAATGTAGAGACTGACTCATTACCATAGGATTATAATGCAAGGACTGACTCATTACCATATGATTATAATGCAGGGACTGACTCATTACCATAGGATTATAATGCAGGGACTGACTTATTACCATAGGATTATAATGCAGGGACTGACTCATTACCATAGGATTATAATGCAGGGACTGACTCATTACCATAGGATTATAATGCAGGGACTGACTCATTACCATAGGATTATAATGCAGGGACTGACTCATTACCATAGGATTATAATGCAGGGACTGACTCATTACCATAGGATTATAATGCAGGGACTGACTCATTACCATAGGATTATAATGCCGGGACTGACTCATTACCATAGGATTATAATGCCGGGACTGACTCATTACCATAGGATTATAATGCAGGGACTGACTCATTACCATAGGATTATAATGCAGGGACTGACTCATTACCATAGGATTATAATGCAGGGACTGACTCATTACCATAGGATTATAATGCCGGGACTGACTCATTACCATAGGATTATAATGCAGGGACTGACTCATTACCATAGGATTATAATGCAGGGACTGACTCATTACCATAGGATTATAATGCAGGGACTGACTCATTACCATAGGATTATAATGCAGGGACTGACTCATTACCATAGGATTATAATGCAGGGACTGACTCATTACCATAGGATTATAATGCAGGGACTGACTCATTACCATAGGATTATAATGCAGGGACTGACTCATTACCATAGGATTATAATGCAGGGACTGACTCATTACCATAGGATTATAATGCAGGGACTGACTCATTACCATAGGATTATAATGCAGGGACTGACTCATTACCAAAGGATTATAATGCAGGGACTGACTCATTACCATAGGATTATAATGCAGGGACTGACTCATTACCATATGATTATAATGCAGGGACTGACTCATTACCATTGGATTATAATGCAGGGACTGACTCATTACCATAGGATTATAATGCAGCGACTGACTCATTACCATAGGATTATAATGCAGATACTGACTCATTACCATAGGATTATAATGCAGGGACTGACTCATTAGTATAGGATTATAATGCAGGGGCTGACTCATTACCATAGGATTATAATGCAGGGACTGACTCATTACCATATGATTATAATGCAGGGACTGACTCATTACCATAGATTATAATGCAGGGACTGACTCATTACCACAGGATTATAATGCAGGGACTGGCTCATTACCATAGGATTATAATGCAGGGACTGACTCATTATCATAGGATTATAATGCAGGGACTGACTCATTACCATAGGATTATAATGCAGGGACTGACTCATTACCATAGGATTATAATGCAGGGACTGGCTCATTACCATAGGATTATAATGCAGGGACTGACTCATTACCATAGGATTATAATGCCTGGACTGACTCATTACCATAGGATTATAATGCAGGGACTGACTCATTACCATAGGATTATAATGCAGGGACTGACTCATTACCATATGATTATAATGCAGGGACTGACTCATTACCATATGATTATAATGCAGGGACTGACTCATTACCATATGATTATAATGCAGGGACTGACTCATTACCATAGGATTATAATGCAGGGACTGACTCATTACCATAGGATTATAATGCCGGGACTGACTCATTACCATAGGATTATAATGCTGACCGACTCATTACCATAGGATTATAATGCAGGGACTGACTCATTACCATAGGATTATAATGCCGGGACTGACTCATTACCATAGGATTATAATGCTGACCGACTCATTACCATAGGATTATAATGCCGGGGCTGACTCATTACCATAGGATTATAATGCAGGGACTGACTCATTACCATAGGATTATAATGCAGGGACTGACTCATTTCCATAGGTTTATAATGCAGGGACTGACTCATTAAAATAGGATTATAATGCAGGGACTGACTCATTACCATAGGATTATAATGCAGGGACTGACTCATTACCATAGGATTATAATGCAGGGACTGACTCATTACCATAGGATTATAATGCAGGGACTGACTCATTACCCTAGGATTATAATGCAGGGACTGACTCATTACCATAGGATTATAATGCAGGGACTGACTCATTACCATAGGATTATAATGCAGGGACTGACTCATTACCATAGGATTATAATGCAGGGACTGACTCATTACACCGTATGATTATAATGCGGTGACTGACTCATTACCGTAGGATTATAATGCAGGGACTGACTCATTACCATAGGATTATAATGCAGTGACTGAATCATTACCATAGGATTATAATGCAGGGACTGACTCATTACCATAGGATTATAATGCAGGGACTGACTCATTACCATAGGATTATAATGCAGGGAGTGACTCATTACCATAGGATTATAATGCAGGGACTGACTCATTACCGTAGGATTATAATGCAGGGACTGACTCATTACCATAGGATTATAATGCAGTGACTGAATCATTACCATAGGATTATAATGCAGGGACTGACTCATTACCATAGGATTATAATGCAGGGACTGACTCATTACCATAGGATTATAATGCAGGGACTGACTCATTACCATAGGATTATAATGCAGGGACTGACTCATTACCATAGGATTATAATGCAGGGACTGACTCATTACCATAGGATTATAATGCAGGGACTGACTCATTACCATAGGATTATAATGCAGGGACTGACTCATTACCATAGGATTATAATGCAGGGACTGACTCATTACCATAGGATTATAATGCAGGGACTGACTCATTACCATAGGATTATAATGCAGGGACTGACTCATTACCATAGGTTTATAATGCAGGGACTGACTCATTACCATAGGATTATAATGCAGGGACTGACTCATTACCATAGGATTATAATGCAGGGACTGACTCATTACCAAAGGATTATAATGCAGGGACTGACTCATTACCATAGGATTATAATGCAGGGACTGACTCATTACCATATGATTATAATGCAGGGACTGACTCATTACCATTGGATTATAATGCAGGGACTGACTCATTACCATAGGATTATAATGCAGCGACTGACTCATTACCATAGGATTATAATGCAGATACTGACTCATTACCATAGGATTATAATGCAGGGACTGACTCATTACTATAGGATTATAATGCAGGGGCTGACTCATTACCATAGGATTATAATGCAGGGACTGACTCATTACCATATGATTATAATGCAGGGACTGACTCATTACCATAGATTATAATGCAGGGACTGACTCATTACCATAGGATTATAATGCAGGGACTGGCTCATTACCATAGGATTATAATGCAGGGACTGACTCATTATCATAGGATTATAATGCAGGGACTGACTCATTACCATAGGATTATAATGCAGGGACTGACTCATTACCATAGGATTATAATGCAGGGACTGGCTCATTACCATAGGATTATAATGCAGGGACTGACTCATTACCATAGGATTATAATGCCGGGACTGACTCATTACCATAGGATTATAATGCAGGGACTGACTCATTACCATAGGATTATAATGCAGGGACTGACTCATTACCATATGATTATAATGCAGGGACTGACTCATTACCATATGATTATAATGCAGGGACTGACTCATTACCATATGATTATAATGCAGGGACTGACTCATTACCATAGGATTATAATGCAGGGACTGACTCATTACCATAGGATTATAATGCCGGGACTGACTCATTACCATAGGATTATAATGCTGACCGACTCATTACCATAAGATTATAATGCAGGGACTGACTCATTACCATAGGATTATAATGCCGGGACTGACTCATTACCATAGGATTATAATGCTGACCGACTCATTACCATAGGATTATAATGCCGGGGCTGACTCATTACCATAGGATTATAATGCAGGGGCTGACTCATTACCATAGGATTATAATGCAGGGACTGACTCATTTCCATAGGTTTATAATGCAGGGACTGACTCATTAAAATAGGATTATAATGCAGGGACTGACTCATTACCATAGGATTATAATGCAGGGACTGACTCATTACCATAGGATTATAATGCAGGGACTGACTCATTACCATAGGATTATAATGCAGGGACTGACTCATTACCCTAGGATTATAATGCAGGGACTGACTCATTACCATAGGATTATAATGCAGGGACTGACTCATTACCATAGGATTATAATGCAGGGACTGACTCATTACCATAGGATTATAATGCAGGGACTGACTCATTACACCGTATGATTATAATGCGGTGACTGACTCATTACCGTAGGATTATAATGCAGGGACTGACTCATTACCATAGGATTATAATGCAGTGACTGAATCATTACCATAGGATTATAATGCAGGGACTGACTCATTACCATAGGATTATAATGCAGGGACTGACTCATTACCATAGGATTATAATGCAGGGAGTGACTCATTACCATAGGATTATAATGCAGGGACTGACTCATTACCGTAGGATTATAATGCAGGGACTGACTCATTACCATAGGATTATAATGCAGTGACTGAATCATTACCATAGGATTATAATGCAGGGACTGACTCATTACCATAGGATTATAATGCAGGGACTGACTCATTACCATAGGATTATAATGCAGGGACTGACTCATTACCATAGGATTATAATGCAGTGACTGAATCATTACCATAGGATTATAATGCAGGGACTGACTCATTACCATAGGATTATAATGCAGGGACTGACTCATTACCATAGGATTATAATGCCGGGACTGACTCATTACCATAGGATTATAATGCCGGGACTGACTCATTACCATAGGATTATAATGCAGGGACTGACTCATTACCTGATTATAATGCAGGCACTGACTCATTACCATATGATTATAATGTAGGGACTGACTCACTACCATGTGATGACTGTAATGTAGGGACTGACTCACTACCATGTGATGACTATAATGTAGGGACTGACTCACTACCATGTGATGACTATAATGTAGGGACTGACTCACTACCATGTGATGACTATAATGTAGGGACTGACTCATTACCATATGATTATAATGTACGGACTGACTCATTACCATATGATTATAATGTAGGGACTTGCTCATTACCATGTGATGACTATAATGTAGGGACTGACTCACTACCTTGTGATCACTATAATGTAGAGACTGACTCATTACCATATGATTATAATGCAGGGACTGACTCATTACCATAGGATTATAATGCAGGGACTGACTTATTACCATAGGATTATAATGCAGGGACTGACTCATTACCATAGGATTATAATGCAGGGACTGACTCATTACCATAGGATTATAATGCAGTGACTGACTCATTACCATAGGATTATAATGCAGGGACTGACTCATTACCATAGGATTATAATGCAGGGACTGACTCATTACCATAGGATTATAATGCAGGGACTGACTCATTACCATAGGATTATAATGCAGGGACTGACTCATTACACCGTGATGGTTGACTTGAGATAGATCTGTGGCCATTGGAATTTTAATTTTAATTCAAGAACTACTACTGAACGACCGGTTTACTATGGATCACTCAGTACACGGTATTAGTGATAGCATAAATAATGGTAGTCGTAGAAGAAGTAGTTGTAGGAGTAGTAATAGTGGTGGTGGTGGTAGTGATAATAGTGGTAATAGGTACAAGAATTTATATATCTGATTTGTTTCCAGCTTTTCAGTTAAATGTGTCTACGCATTATTCAGTGAGGTATTTTTTAACTTTATTTTTTTCAAAAGAAAAGGGTGCGGGTGGTGGTGGAGGGTGAGGAAAGAGCCTTCTGCTATACTATCAATGCCTCAACTGTCTAGAGTTAGGTAGAGGTATATGATCGTTCAGCGGGTGTGTGCTATGTGATTTTATCCATCTGCTGTACCTGTGTGCTCCCCTGTACCACAGTACTAAAACCAGTCATAACCATTGCCACTGTCACCACCCGCCGCCACCACCACTAACACCACCATTATAAGCGACCACTACCACTACACCACTACCACCAAAGCCACCACCACCACCACCACCACCACCACCACCGCCACCACCACCACCACCACCACCACCACCACCAACACCACCACCACCTCCACCACCACCACCACCACCACAACAACAACATCCATCACCACACCATTCACCACCGCCATGTACCCTGACAAACAGCTTGACATGCATCATGTAAGAGGGGCACTCTGGGAGTGGTGGTGGTGGTGACATATCGGGTAGGTAGCTGCTGCTGCCACAATATTGGTCAGTGTTAGTGCTGTCTACACTGGCTACCCACCCCACCGCCCAGGACACTGGCCACCCACCCTACCACCCAGCACGCTGGCCACTCACCCCACCACCCAGCACACTGGCCATCCAACCCACCACCCAGCACACTGGCCACCAGGTAGGTAGCTGCTGCTGCCACAATATTGGTCAGTGTTAGTGCTGTCTATACACTGGCTACCCACCCCACCACCCAGCACACTGGCCATCCAACCCACCACCCAGCACACTGGCCACCCACCCCACCACCCAGCACGCTGGCCACTCACCCCTCCGACCAGCACACTGGCCATCCAACCCACCACCCAGCACACTGGCCACCAGGTAGGTAGCTGCTGCTGCCACAATATTGGTCAGTGTTAGTGCTGTCTACACACTGGCTACCCACCCCACCACCCAGCACACTGGCCACCCACACCACCACCCAGCACACTGGCCACCCACCCCACCACCCAGCACACTGGCCACCCACCCCACAACCCAGCACACTGGCCACCCACCCCACCACCCAGCACGCTGGCCACTCACCCCTCCGACCAGCACACTGGCCATCCACCCCACCACCCAGCACACTGGCCACCCACCCCACCACCCAGCACACTGGCCATCCAACCCACCACCCAGCACACTGGCCACCAGGTAGGTAGCTGCTGCTGCCACAATATTGGTCAGTGTTAGTGCTGTCTACACACTGGCTACCCACCCCACCACCCAGGACACTGACCACCCACCCCACCACCCAGCACACTGGCCACCCACCCCACCACCCAGCACACTGGCCACCCACCCCACCACCCAGCACACTGACCACCCAGCACACTAGCCACACAGCTGCGCTTATGGGTGAAGCAGCGCCAACTATTAATTAGAATGAGCGGGTAGATTATGTTAAAACCTCCCTACCAACATCATCCCCTACCTTCTTGTTCCTCCAGTTTCTCCTATACCCGTTCACCTCCTCCTACACCCGTTGTTTCTCCTCCATTCATTTCTTCTTTACCCATTTTGTATACCATCGTTCCTTCTTCACCCCTTTTCTCCTACACCTTCTTCTTCTTCTTCTTCTTCTTCTTCTTCTTCTTCTTCTTCTTCTTCTTCTTCTTCTTCTTCTTCTTCTTCTTCTTCTTCTTCTTCCTGCTTTTAACCCGTTTTCCCTCATTGATCTCTGTCTCCTGCTTCTCTTTCTGTTTCATCACCTCCTCCTGTTTCTTATCTTCCTCTTTCTCCTGTCTTTCATATTGTGTTGCTCCACATTCCCTGCTTCTCTCTCGCGCACACGATCGTCCGCTTCCTCCCCTACTTGCTTGACCTGCTTTTCCATCTTGCCCTGCTGGTGGTATATCAGGTTTGCGGGTTGTGGTAATGGAGCGTGCTAGAGCAAGGCACCGAGAACTACTGAGGGGGAAGAAGACGCAGCGGTGGAGGGAAACAGAGAGGCTGAAGGGGAGAAGAGGGACAGAGAGAACCGAAAGATTGAACGAGAGTTTCAAGGAAACAGATTGAGTGAGAGTGAGAGGGAGGTGGAAAGGGGAAGTGTGAGAGTGAGGTGGAGGGAGGGAGGGTGTGAAAGTAAAGAATCGAAGGAAGAGGAGAGTGAGAGGGAGGAGAAAGGAGGAGGGACGGAGAAAGTGAGAGGGAGAAGGAAGGGAGAGAGTAAAAGGGAGGAGGAAGAGAGAGAGTGAGAGGGAGGAGAGAGGAGAAGGGAGGAAGGAAGAAAGAGGAGGGAGAGAGTGAGAGGGAGGAGACAGGAGGAGTATGATAATGAGAAGGAGGGAGGGAGGGAGGAGAGGAGATAGTAAAGGATAACATTAGTGTGTATATATTACTGACAGATTCTAGAACTACCTTCAACAAGACACTAAACTACCTTCAACACGACACTGAACTACCTTCAACACGACACTGAACTACCTTCAACAAGACACTGAACTACCTTCAACTAGACACTGAACTACCTTCAACACGACACTGAACTACCTTCAACACGACACTGAACTACCTTCAACACGACACTGAACTACCTTCAACAAGACACTGAACTACCTTCAACTAGACACTGAACTACCTTCAACACGACACTGAACTACCTTCAACACGACACTGAACTACCTTCAACAAGACACTGAACTACCTTCAACACGACACTGAACTACCTTCAACACGACACTGAACTACCTTCAACTAGACATTGAACTACCTTCAACAAGACACTGAACTACCTTCAACACGACACTGAACTACCTTCAACAAGACACTGAACTACCTTCAACTAGACACTGAACTACCTTCAACACGACACTGAACTACCTTCAACAAGACACTGAACTACCTTCAACAAGACACTGAACTACCTTCAACTAGACACTGAACTACCTTCAACTAGACACTGAACTACCTTCAACTAGACACTGAACTACCTTCAACTAGACACTGAACTACCTTCAACACGACACTGAACTACCTTCAACTAGACACTGAACTACCTTCAACACGACACTGATCTACCTTCAACAAGACACTGAACTACCTTCAACAAGACACTGAACTACCTTCAACTAGACACTGAACTACCTTCAACTAGACACTGAACTACCTTCAACTAGACACTGAACTACCTTCAACAAGACACTGAACTACCTTCAACTAGACACTGAACTACCTTCAACTAGACACTGAACTACCTTCAACTAGACACTGAACTACCTTCAACTAGACACTGAACTACCTTCAACTAGACACTGAACTACCTTCAACAAGACACTGAACTACCTTCAACAAGACACTGAACTACCTTCAACTAGACACTGAACTACCTTCAACTAGACACTGAACTACCTTCAACTAGACACTGAACTACCTTCAACTAGACACTGAACTACCTTCAACAAGACACTGAACTACCTTCAACAAGACACTGAACAACCTTCAACAAGACACTGAACTACCTTCAACTAGACACTGAACTACCTTCAACTAGACACTGACCTACCTTCAACAAGACACTGAACTACCTTCAACTAGACACTGAACTACCTTCAACAAGACACTGAACTACCTTCAACAAGACACTGAACTACCTTCAACTAGACACTGAACTACCTTCAACAAGACACTGAACTACCTTCAACAAGACACTGAACAACCTTCAACAAGACACTGAACTACCTTCAACTAGACACTGAACTACCTTCAACTAGACACTGACCTACCTTCAACAAGACACTGAACTACCTTCAACTAGACACTGAACTACCTTCAACAAGACACTGAACTACCTTCAACAAGACACTGAACTACCTTCAACTAGACACTGAACTACCTTCAACTAGACACTGAACTACCTTCAACAAGACACTGAACTACCTTCAACAAGACACTGAACAACCTTCAACAAGACACTGAACTACCTTCAACTAGACACTGAACTACCTTCAACTAGACACTGACCTACCTTCAACAAGACACTGAACTACCTTCAACAAGACACTGAACTACCTTCAACAAGACACTGAACAACCTTCAACAAGACACTGAACTACCTTCAACAAGACACTGAACTACCTTCAACTAGACACTGAACTACCTTCAACTAGACACTGAACTACCTTCAACAAGACACTGAACAACCTTCAACAAGACACTGAACTACCTTCAACTAGACACTGAACTACCTTCAACTAGACACTGACCTACCTTCAACAAGACACTGAGCTACCTTCAACAAGACACTGAACTACCTTCAACACGACACTGAACTACCTTCAACACGACACTGAACTACCTTCAACACGACACTGAACTACCTTCAACTAGACACTGAACTACCTTCAACTAGACACTGAACTACCTTCAACTAGACACTGAACTACCTTCAACTAGACACTGAACTACCTTCAACTAGACACTGAACTACCTTCAACTAGACACTGAACTACCTTCAACAAGACACTGAACTACCTTCAACTAGACACTGAACTACCTTCAACTAGACACTGAACTACCTTCAACAAGACACTGAACTACCTTCAACAAGACACTGAACTACCTTCAACAAGACACTGAACTACCTTCAACAAGACACTGAACTACCTTCAACAAGACACTGAACTACCTTCAACACGACACTGAACTACCTTCAACTAGACACTGAACTACCTTCAACTAGACACTGAACTACCTTCAACTAGACACTGAACTACCTTCAACTAGACACTGAACTACCTTCAACTAGACACTGAACTACCTTCAACTAGACATACACTGATCAATACATAACACTGAACATACATCACGTGCATCTGGCGACTCCTCGAGTAAGCAGCGTCGGCATGGAGCCCACATTAGTCAAGCTCATAAAGAAACCAGAGAATTTTCAGGGATTTGCCAACAGACTTATTTCGGAGGTACGAGGAAAGTCTTGAGGAGTCCTGAGTCTTTTGAAGATGTTGAGTTACATATCTGCATCATCCTAAAGTGTTGTTATACAGGTCCTGAGCCTCTTGAAAGTGTTGAGACACAGCTCCGGAGCCTCTTGCAGGAATTGAACTACAACTCCTGGGTCTCTTGAAGGTATTGTTCTATAGTGCCTGAGCCTCTTGAAGTGTTGAACTTCAACTCTTGGGCTGATCCTTACGTCACAATAACAATGAAGGGTCAGTTGAGACATGCAGGAAAACATACTCAACAACACTGACAGACATGCAGGGAAACATACTCAACAACACTGACAGACATGCAGGAAAACATACTCAACAACACTGACAGACATGCAGGGAAACATACTCAACAACACTGACAGACATGCAGGGAAAAATACTCATCAACACTGACAGACATGCAGGGAAACATACTCATCAACACTGACAGACATGCAGGAAAACATACTCAACAACACTGACAGACATGCAGGGAAAAATACTCAACAACACTGACAGACATGCAGGAAAACATACTCAACAACACTGACAGACATGCAGGAAAAGTTTACATTTAGAAAGGACATAGGAAAGTATTGGTTTGGAAATAGGGTAGTTGATGAGTGGAACAGTCTACCTAGTTGGGTTATTGAGGCTAGGACTTTGGGTAGTTTCAAATTTAGGTTGGATAAATACATGAGTGGGAGGGGTTGGATTTGAGTGGGACTTTCACATCAGAGCTTATTTCTTGGGTGGCATTGAAAATTGGGTTGGGCAAATGTTTTGTTAGTGGGATGAATTGTAAAGGACCTGCCTAGTATGGGCCAACAGGCCTCCTGCAGTGTTCCTCCTTTCTTATGTTCTTATGAAAACATACTCAACAACACTGACAGTGGGCAACGCCAGAGTCATCAAGACGAGTAAACAGAGTGAACAGAGATACTCCACACCAATGTTAGGGAGCACGTACAAGGTGTGTGTGTGTGTGTGTGTGTGTGTGTGTGTCTTTCTGTCTGTCTGTCTATTTGTAGGTTGTCAGTGAATAAAGAGATGTAGTTTGTAATAGAGAAGGTAAACCCCATACCTAGATTTTTTTGTAATTAGATATACTAAGAGCCTAAAAGTCAAGGATTCAGGGTTATGAGGCGAAATCTATTCTATTTCTAATAGAAAGAAGGAAGAAGACATGATAACAACGGAAGCATGACTTTGCAGGATAAATATAAGCGCAATGGTTGAAAGGTGAGAAACGTAAACAAGGGAGCAGAGATAGACGATAACGACGCAAAAAAGCCACACGGATGGTACGAAATAATTGTTCAGCTTCAGGGTAGCTAAAAGGGGAATAGATTTAGATGAGCTAATGCTGAAAGCAAACAGTATTACACGTCTTTTTTTCAGAAATAAGGATGCACCTATAATGATAATTTATAAAAAAGAGATTGGAAGATAGATTGGGTAGTACGGATAAGCTAGGAGGTAATAGATCGGGATGTAGATAGTCTTGGACGAGCAAAAGAGATGTTAGGAGATTAAACTAAGAAGAAGAGGGGAGTATGTTGCCAGTTTGAAGAGAGCTGAATTTCTTGGAATGCTAAGAGGAAAGAAGACTGTGGACTTTCTTAATCTTCCCATGCGGAGAGAAGTGTGCAGACGGGATAGGATTGGGGGACACCTAATATGCATATTAGTAAAAGTCTGCACAATAAACTGCTGTCCTCTGCCAAGTATATATCACTACGGACAGGTGCTTAATAACATGTAAGGAGGCCAGAACAAACACACACACACACACACACACACACACACACACACACACACACACACACACACACACACACACACACACACACACACACACACACACACACACACGCGCACACACACACACACACACACACACACACACACACACACACACACACACACACACACACACACACACACACACACACACACACACACATATATATATATATATATATATATATATATATATATATATATATATATATATATACATATATATTTAGCCTCGGAGAAGTGAATAAAAAGGCTTCAATAAGGAATGTTGGATTTCTTCCTGAAGTCATTTGAATATTCAACTTCCCCTACCACCCCATCTTTTCGTCCTTTTTTACCAATAGGTATATTTTATTACATAATAAGGTACAAAAGATATGAACATGGTATATACAGTACGTGAGGTCTCCCACCGAGGCAGGGTGACCCAAAAAGAAAGAAAATCCCCAAAAAGAAAGTACTTTCATTATCATTCAGCACTTTCACCTCACTCACACATTATCACTGTTTTTGCAGAGGTGCTCAGAATACAACAGTTTAGAAGCATATACGTATAAAGATACACAACATATCCCTCAAAACTGCCAATATCCCAAACCCCTCCTTTAAAGTGCAGGCATTGTACTTCCCATTTCCAGGACTCAAGTCCGGCTTTATAAAATAACCGGTTTCCCTCAATCCCTTCACTAAATATTACCCTGGTCACACTCCAAGCCCCTCGCCCACAAAACCTCCTTTATCCCTCCCTCCAACCTTTTCGAAGACGACCCCTACCCCGCCTTCCTTTCCCTACAGATTTATACGCTCTCCATGTCATTCTACTATGATCCATTCTCTTTAAATGACCAAACCACCTCAGCCCTCTGACTAATACTTTTATTAACTCCACACCTTCTCCTAATTTCCACACTCCGAATTTTCTGCATAATATTTACACCACACATTGCCCTTAGACAGGACATCTCCACTGCCTCCAACCGTCTCCTCGCTGCAGCATTTACAACCCAAGCTTCACACCCATATAAGAGTGTCGGTACTACTATACTTTCATACATTCCCTTCTTTGCCTCCATATATATATATATATATATATATTTATAATTATATTTTTTTTTTTTTTTTTTTTTTTCAACAAGTCGGCCGTCTCCCACCGAGGCAGGGTGACCCAAAAAAGAAAGAAAATCCCCAAAAAGAAAATACTTTCATCATCATTCAACACTTTCACCACACTCGCACATTATCACTGTTTTTGCAGAGGTGCTCAGAATACAACAGTCTAGAAGCATAAACATATAAAGATACACAACATATCCCTCCAAACTGCCAATATCCCAAACCCCTCCTTTAAAGTGCAGGCATTGTACTTCCCATTTCCAGGACTCAAGTCCGACTATATGAAAATAACCGGTTTCCCTGAATCCCTTCACTAAATATTACCCTGCTCACACTCCAACAGATCGTCAGGTCCCAAGTACCATTCGTCTCCATTCACTCCTATCTAACACGCTCACGCACGCTTGCTGGAAGTCCAAGCCCCTTACCCACAAAACCTCCTTTACCCCCTCTCTCCAACCCTTTCGAGGACGACCCCTACCCCGCCTTCCTTCCCCTATAGATTTATATGCTTTCCATGTCATTCTACTGTGATCCATTCTCTCTAAATGACCAAACCACCTCAACAACCCCTCTTCTGCCCTCTGACTAATACTTTTATTAACTCCACACCTTCTCCTAATTTCCACACTCCGAATTTTCTGCATAATATTTACACCACACATTGCCCTTAAACAGGACATCTCCGCTGCCTCCAACCGTCTCCTCGCTGCTGCATTTACCACCCAAGCTTCACACCCATATAAGAGTGTTGGTACTACTATACTTTCATACATTCCCTTCTTTGCCTCCATAGATAACGTTTTTTGACTCCACATATACCTCAACGCACCACTCACCTTTTTTCCCTCATCAATTCTATGATTAACCTCATCCTTCATAAATCCATCCGCCGACACGTCAACTCCCAAGTATCTGAAAACATTCACTTCTTCCATACTCCTCCTCCCCAATTTGATATCCAATTTTTCTTTATCTAAATCATTTGACACCCTCATCACCTTACTCTTTTCTATGTTCACTTTCAACTTTCTACCTTTACACACATTCCCAAACTCATCCACTAACCTTTGCAATTTTTCTTTAGAATCTCCCATAAGCACAGTATCATCAGCAAAAAGTAACTGTGTCAATTCCCATTTTGAATTTGATTCCCCATAATTTAATCCCACCCCTCTCCCAAAAACCCTAGCATTTACTTCCTTTACAACCCCATCTATAAATATATTAAACAACCATGGTGACATTACACATCCCTGTCTAAGACCTACTTTTACCGGGAAGTAGTCTCCCTCTCTTCTACACACCCTAACCTGAGCCTCACTATCCTCATAAAAACTCTTTACAGCATTTAATAACTTACCACCTATTCCATATACTTGCAACATCTGCCACATTGCTCCTCTATCCACTCTATCATATGCCTTTTCTAAATCCATAAATGCAATAAAAACTTCCCTATCTTTATCTAAATACTGTTCACATATATGCTTCAATGTAAACACCTGATCTACACATCCCCTACCCACTCTAAAACCTCCTTGCTCATCCGCAATCCTACATTCTGTCTTACCTCTAATTCTTTCAATTATAACCCTACCGTACACTTTTCCTGGTATACTCAGTAAGCTTATTCCTCTATAATTTTTACAGTCTCTTTTGTCCCCTTTCCCTTTATATAAAGGGACTATACATGCTCTCTGCCAATCCCTAGGTACCTTCCCCTCTTTCATACATTTATTAAACAAAAGTACCAACCACTCCAACACTATATCCCCCCCTGCTTTTAACATTTCTGTCATGATCCCATCAGTTCCAGCTGCTTTACCCCCTTTCATATATATATATATATATATATATATATATATATTTATATATATATATATATATTTATTAAACAAAAGTACCAACCACTCCAACACTATATCCCCCCCTGCTTTTAACATTTCTGTCATGATCCCATCAGTTCCAGCTGCTTTACCCCCTTTATATATATATATATATATATATATATATATATTACATCATGTAATGTATACAGAGAGGTGTATGTTTAAATTGATATACACAGAATTTAATTCTAATTTTAGGTATTGAAGTATTATTGATGTTAGTTCACGGGTGAACTTCAGTCTTAATTACCCCAGTGCAGTGGACAGACTTTGTTATAAACATTTATGTCTCCTTCAGTGTGTTACCCCTGATCACACAGAAGTAAACAGGTATCAGGATGTTAATCAGTTGTGGATGACATCCTGGGAGGATGTCATCCACAACTAATTGTCATCCACGTCCTTCCTGTTCTCTTCCTCACTCGAAACCTGTCCATGGGCCGTTAACGCTGGCTTTAATTACTGTGTCAGCATTTTCAGGCCATTTACAAACGAGTCTTCTTGCTTTAAATCGTTCTCCAATACTCTCTTGGTCAACCGCTTCACACTCTGGGTTTTCCAGCTTGTAGTTCCAGAAATTTGGGCATTATTAATGGGATTGGTTAAATAAGTAATGGTGAAAGCGCACTAATAATAATAATAATAATAATAATAATAATAATAATAATAATAATAAATGTATGTAGAAGAGAGGAAGATTATTTTCCAGTAAAAATCAACTTTAAGCAGGAATGCGTAATGTCATAATGGTTGTTTAACATATTTACAGATGGGGTTGTAAAAGAAGTGAATGTTGGGGTGTTGGGGAGACGTGTGGGGTTAAAAGATAAAAAATCTAATACAAAGTTGCTTTTTACCGATGACTCTGTGCTTTTGGGAGATTCTGAAGAGAAGTTGCAAAGGTTAGGGGACGAATCCGGGAAAGTATTTAAAGAAGGTAGTTAAAAGTGAACATAGGAAAGAGCAAGGCGATGAGGGTAACAAAAAAAATTAGGTAATGGAAGATTAGATATCAGATTGGAAGGAGGGAGTGTGGAGGAAGTGACTGTGTTTAGATATTTGGGAGTAGACTTGTCCGCAGACGGGTCTGTGAAGGCCGAGGCGAACCATAAAATTGAC
>NC_091314.1:23666096-23668596 GCF_038502225.1 Cherax quadricarinatus
ACCCTCAGCCTTCTTTCCCCTCCCCTCCCCTTCTAATCCCATCACACACACACACACACCTCCCCTGCTTCTAAGGGTCACTCATCCTTCTCTCCCCCTCCCCCCTCCCCCCTTAATCCCATCCCTCTGTCTCCCACACATACACAAGCACACATATACAAGCACATATACACTTGACACAAATATGTACTCCCCCTTCCCCTAACCATCTCTCACCCTCCCCCTAGCCACCTACCCCTCCCCCAAACCATCTAACCCCTCCCCCAAACCATCTGACCCCCTCCCCCAACCACCTCTCCCCCTCCAATAACCATCCTCCCCCTCCCCCATAACCATCCATTCCCACTCCCCCTAACCATCTATTCCCCTCCCCTTAACCATCTCTTCCCCTTCCTTCTGTGGTGCAATGGGGCAACCTAGAACTAGGATGAGAACAAAGGGCCTGAAGGACGAATCTGGGAGGGAGGACTGGGAGGCAGTGCTCAAAAAAAGGGAGGAACAGGTGAGCAGGAAGGACAAACCAATGAGCATAGGGGCCACAGCTAGGGAAGGGACTGAAGGAAGGAACATTCCACGGGAAGGAACTAAAACACCTCAGAGGATGCAATGGGAGTCACAGTGGGAGTGGAAAGGGAGAGATCAGTTTTTGTCTATGGGCTAGACGAAGCTGAAGGGGAAACTTATGATGAAAGAAAGCAGGAGGAGAAAAAAGCGATTGAAGGTATCATGAAGGTGATAGGCGAGGGAGACATGACCCAGGTGGCAAATTTTCGGAGAATCGGGTGGTTCACAAAGAAAAGGAATCGGCCTCTCAAAGTAATTTTCAAGGCAGAATCAACTCAAACCATGATCCTGCAGGAGAAAGCACGTGTGTGTACCTCGATCGAGACAGAACACAGGAGGAAATGATGATACTGAAAGAGAGACCGCAAAAACGAAAGGAGGAATGGGAGGAAATGAAAAAGGAGAGCAGAATAACCCAGGAACTGGTGGAAGGACAAGCACACCCCCCAGAAACACCTGCATAAGGACTCCAGCCACGACACCCCCAAGGCAATTGAGCAATCCAAACCAACCATCACACACCGATCCCTCTGTTCCCTCCCCCCACACCATGAATCCTACAGCAACCCCCTATGGGAGCTCTTTCTCCACCTCCACTGCAACCCCCCACAGGTCTCCACCAGGGCTCCTGCTCTCCCAACCCCAGTATTCCCCCAGGACCACAGTTACAGTATTAGAACAGAAGTTGAAGGTTTGGTACACAAATGCGGATGGATTAACGAATAAATATGAGGACCGGCAAGAAAGAATCAAGGAGAAGTCCCCAGACATCATAGCAGTTACAGAAACAAAACTCACGGAGACAATAACAGATGCAATCTTCCCACAAGGATACCAGATCATGAGGAAAGATAGAAGGGGCAGAGGGTGAGGAGGGGTTGCTCTGCTCGTAAAAAACCGATGGAAATTCGAGAAAATGGGAGGCATAAACTAGACAGGAGAAAAGGACTACATAGTAGGTACACTTCAGTCTGGAGAGCACAAGGTGGTAATTGCAGTGATGTATAATCCACCACAGAACTGCAGGAGGCCAACAGAGGAATATGAAGAGAACAACAGAGCAGTGGTGGACACACTTGCTGAGGTGGCAAGAAGAGCTCACTCCAGCAGAGGAAAGTTGCTGGTTATGGGGGATTTCAACCACAGGGAGATTGACTGGGAAAATCTAAAGCCACATGGGGGTCCCGAAACATGGAGAGCCAAGATGTTTGACGTGGTGCTGGAAAACCTCATGCACCAACATGTTAAGGACACTACCAGAGTGAGAGGGGAGGATGAACCAGCAAGATTGGGCCTTGTGTTCACCCTGGGCAGTTCAGACATTAAGGACATCACATATGAGAGTCCCCTAGGAGCTAGTGACCACGTGGTTCTGTGCTTTGAGTACATAGTAGAGTTGCAAGTGGAGAGAATAACAGGAGTTGAATGGGAAAAGCCAGACTATAAAAGAGGGGACTACATAGGGTTGAGGAACTTCCTGCAGGAGGTTCTGTGGGACAGAGAACTGGCAGGAAAGCCAGTAAATGAAATGATGGAATATATAACAACAAACTGCAAGGAGGCAGTGGGAAGGTTTATTCCCAAGGGCAACAGAAACAATGGGAAGACCAGAACGAGCCCTTGGTTTACCCGACGGTGTAAGGAGGCAAAAACAAAGTGCAATAGAGAATGGAAGAAGTACAGAAGGCAGAGAACACATGAAAATAGGGAGATTAGTCGCAGAGCCAGGAACGAGTATGCACAGGTAAGGAGGGAGGCCCAGCGACAGTATGAAAATAACATAGCATCGAAAATCAAGACTGACACAAAACTGTTGTATAGCCACATCAGGAGGAAGACAACAGTCAAAGACCAGGTGATCAGACTGAGGACAGAAGGTGGAGAACTCACAAGAAATGATCAGGAGGTATGTGAGGAGCTAAACAGGAGATTTAAG
>NC_091314.1:23673596-23681096 GCF_038502225.1 Cherax quadricarinatus
CATAAAACTTTTGACTTATATTATCCTTCACCAGTTTAGAACAGACGTCTGTACACTATATACACTATGTACAGCAATAGGTATTAGTGCACTCCACGGTAAGCAAGGCAGAATAGAAGCCATTAGAGAGCAGATCGTGCTTCAACCAGCTCTAGAATGGGAATGACAAGGGCAGACAGGAGAGTGGTACCCACATAACCTCTGCGATTGCCAAAACCATCTTCTCATTGGCTGGAACCTGGGTACTGGTTGAACGACGGGGTCCCATCGTCAACCCTCAGTCACCTGGTTCGCTGGTTGGGGGAGATAGCCTGTAAATGAGGGTGTGTACATGCGCCGAATGAAGGTTACGTTCTCTTTGCATGCCACAGTGTGTGTGTGTGTGTGTGTGTGTGTGTGTGTGTGTGTGTGTGTGTGTGTGTGTGTTTGTGATATACTTACAAACACATCTTTAAAAGAACGGTTCCTCTGAAGATATGCGTGTAAGTACATGAAAGCACTCAGGTTTTGTGTGCGAGGGGCTTAGACATCCAACAAGTGTGTGTGTGTGTGTGAGCATGTTATATAGGAGTGAGTGGATGCAAGTGGTTTTTATGACTTGACGTGCTGTTGCAGTGTATTATTATTATAATAAAAAATGAAGTCTGTTGGAGTGTAAACAAGTTGATATTTATAAAGGGATTCAGGGAAACCGTTTAGGTGGACTTGAGTTGTGGAGTTGGGAAGTACAGTGTCTGCACTCTGAAGGTCGGGTGGGGATATTTGCAGTTTTGACCTGAAGTATCGGCGCCCCTCTGCCAGATTAGATATTAAGGAGCAGGTGTACAGATGTACTTAATAAAGTGGCCGCTGAGTGTAAATATACATGCACATACACAAATAACCCGCACATAAAAGAGAGAAGCTTACGACGACGTTTCGGTCCGACTTGGACCATTGACAAAGTCACACTAACAGAGGTGGAGCAGGACGGCTATATATAGGCAGGAAGAGGTGGAGATAGTAGTAGTAGTAGTAGTACAAGAATTGTATATAATACCGACAAGATGAAATTAAGACACATGCACAACACCCGGGCATCCCCATCGTAGACGTTTCGCCATCCAGCCAGCCATGCACATACATGTACATATGCATAATATGGGGTTCCTTCCTGCTGTTTAACTTATGACCTCAAGAATGGTCTTTAGCTAGAACGAAAATACTTGTGGCATTCTGACAATAAATTTTTGGAAGAAATAGTTTTTATCTCATAATTAAGATATATACCTGAGTCTTAAACTCGTGAGAACATATGCTTTTTATCTTTATTTCCTATAATTCTTAAATATAGAGATTTATAAAAAGTAAATTCTCGAAATTTTTAGGAATATTTTTAATTAAGACTTTATTCTGACAGTGCCTATTTAATCTTAAGAGTCCCCTTATATAATTATATAAGGAGCAATGAAGAATTTTATATATCGTAATCAACGATAATTTGGAAGAGAAATTTAATGCTATTAGGGAATCTGTCGTAGTTATGGTAATTTGAAGATAACAATGGTGTTCTTATGTTAACTGTTGACAATCATTATGAAGCTGCTACATACAGTTATCTTACATACAGTTATCTTACATACAGTTATCTTACATACAGTTATCTTACAGTTATCTTACATACAGTTATCTTACAGTTATCTTACACACAGTTATCTTATATACAGTTATCTTACGTACAGTTATCTTACATACAGTTATCTTACATACAGTTATCTTACGTACAGTTATCTTACATACAGTTATCTTACATACAGTTATCTTACACACAGTTATCTTACATACAGTTATCTTACGTACAGTTATCTTACATACAGTTATCTTACATACAGTTATCTTACGTACAGTTATCTTACATACAGTTATCTTACATACAGTTATCTTACACACAGTTATCTTACATACAGTTATCTTACGTACAGTTATCTTACATACAGTTATCTTACATGCAGTTATCTTACAGTTATCTTACATACAGTTATCTTACATACAGTTATCTTACATACAGTTATCTTACATACAGCTATCTTACATACAGTTATCTTACATACAGTTATCTTACATACAGCTATCTTACATACAGTTACCTTACATACAGTTATCTTACATACACTGTGACAAAGATTGTAGGAGTGTCTTGTGTTTGATCTTGGGCAAGTTTCTTAAATATATTATGCTGTATCACCAGTACAATTAATGTAAGTGTATCTGTACCTAAATTAATTTCTGTAATTTCTTTTAAGGAAGCGCACTAGGTGCAAGGAATTAGCGTTACTCTCCCCTTTTCTTGGATCGAATCTATTTCATTGCACAAGTGCTGTATGACCGTCACGGGTAAGACGTCCCTTGGTTGTATTTGTAATAATAGTTGTATCTGCACGTAAATCATCTTGTTTGTATGGCTGACAACAGTCGCACAACACCTGCACGTGAACTAGTTTTTTTTTATAACTGTTTTCGAATTTGGTGTAACAACAGACTTTGCTTTGAGATGTTCATAGATTTAATATTTATATAGCAACTCTCTTTCCGCAGGTAAGTGTTGGCACTGGAGTGGCGCTTATGTAAGTGAGATTCAACCTGAGAATGTGAAGAACACCGTCGACTCCAGGTAGGTTGTTAGCATTCCGAGAAAAATATCCCCCAAGGCACGATGACCTGATGGCTGGGTGAAATTCCAGAGTTATATATTCATAATTAGTTTTATCTAAATTTGGAGGAAAGGTTGTAGTGCATTTCTTTTTAAGTAAAAGACATTCCCGTTTCAAAAATTAATCATCCATCTCGATTTACTTATATTGCCATGTGTTGACTGATATCTTTGTAAATTCTCTTATGGCGTTTGCTTAGAAAGCTTATTTATTCATATACTAATATTCCTTATGTGTTTGGGTAATTCTTAACTTATATCACAATAGACGTTAATGCCATTTTCCTGTGGCTTTTTAAGTATCCCCGAAAGAGGAGTACCTTGAAGTGGCGAGAAATTTTTCTTTCTTTCTCCTAAAGTTCTTATGGCTCTTGATCCAAGGAATTAGAGGTATTCTATCCGTCTGTGAATCAAACCTAATTATCTCTCATGTCTCAGGCGCTGCATAACCTTTACGGGTTTAGAGCAATTCCATCCTGAAACTTATGACATTTAATGTATGTTTAAGTAGTACTGGGCGTGAACAGTAGTTGAACGGGTGAGTACACTGACATAGCCTTGGCTAGTTGGACCTACCTCATGCGCACTCTACCTTGTCGTTATGCTGAGAAATATTCCAAGCTTACATGGGTAAAGTTTTGGCACTTTCACTTTAGTAACTATAGTTACTAATTTATTAAATTGATTACATTTTTTTGAGAATCGTAAGTAATAATCACGAATAACGCTCAACCCGAGAGGATTAGTCACCGCTGCACTTTTCTGTGCTGCGTTGAATTTGCAGATTGTAGAGCTGGTACTGTACCTTACCTTATTTCAGAGCCCAGCTCAGCCTCCAGGATGTCACCCACATCAGTCCACTAACATTCAGGTACATATTTACTGCTAGATGAACAGGGGCAACAGGTATAGGGGCATGGCTCACGTCTGAACCCGGGTCCTTCGGTTATTAGTCGATGGCGCTACCACAGAGCTGCGAATTGCCTATTTGATAAGTAAATGTTTAGTTATTTAGATTTCTGTAAGTGTGAGAATTATAAATTATCATGACAAAGTTTATATCATCAAACATCACGATAACATGTAGGAAATTCCTATGTCTTGTTGCTTTGAGGGCCTTCCCTTCTGTTCCCAGTGTCTTTCTGCCTCCAGTGTCTTTCTGCCTCTCGTATCTTTCTGCCTGCTGTGTCTTCATGCATTTCTTATTTTCTGCATCGTCATTTTGCTTTCTGTACCTTTCTTCTTTCCCATATCTCTCTACCTCCCGTGTTTTTCTGCCTCACATCGCGTGTCTTCTATTCACCCTCGGGCCAATAAGTCATGCTACGCAGAACTTTTCACCTCATCATGGTTCATACACTGCCTCAGTGATTACTGTTCTCCCTCTGCAAGCAATTCTCTGCCCGGGGGAGAGAAACTGAGGAAGAAAGAGCAACAGAAATATTCCTGAGATTCATGCCAGCAGCCTGTGTCGCCTGGGTGACTTCTCTCTTACCTACCTCAAACTTTGCCAACGTTGGAGGAAGGTAGATGCCGGGATGGGTTGGCATCTTTGCAGTTTGAGAGTTGAGTTGCTCTTGATCGCATTAGTTTAAGTTATTATATTTACGAGGAAGCGCAGAACCCGTTGGGGTTGTACAGAGCCTGCGGACCTGAGGGTAATCAGATTTGATTCAAGGAAGGGGAGGATAGTTCCACTTTCTTAGATCAAGAGCCAAGCACTAGCACCAGGGTTTCCACCCTTTAAAGGGCCCAAGGCCCTTAATTTAAGTGTCCAGCAAGAGTGTAACAACTACCTAAGGAGGAACAGTATATGGCAAATTGGTAAAGTTAGACTGGATGGGGGAACAAGGATTAGCATAGACAAAGATAATTGATAAAATTAAAAGGGACTGCCTACAACCTCTTTCGATATTTCTGTCACCAAATTCCGCTGCTCTTCACATATACAGTCAAGAGGAATGATACGGAAAATCATCTGAAGAGTCGAGTGGTATCCACTGATAGAATAACATCACAAAGGACAAGTAATATCTTAACAGGTGAATGGTAATAGAATTCTAACGGATATGCTGTTAGAGTACGAGGAAGGTAACGTTTATGAAGGGATACAAGGAAAACCGGTTAGCAGGCCTTAGTCATGGAGGTGTCTAAATACAGTGCCTACATTCTGAAGAATGGAGTGGGATGTTGCAGGTCGGAGGGTCATCAGAACTGTGATGTTAGCACGTTTTAGCAAGACAGCGATTGAATGACGGTGATTGTAATTTCCCTTCTTTTGGGTCACCTTACCTCGGTGGGAGACGACTGACTTGTTAAAAAATCACACACACACATACACACACACACTTCCTGAACGAGGTTCAGTGGGACAAAGAACTGGCAGGGAAGCCAGTAAACGAGATGATGAAATATGTAACAGCAATATGCAAGGAAGCTGAGGAGAGCATTGTACCCAAGGGTAACAGTAATAATGAAAAAGCCAGGATGAGCCCATGGTTCACTCAAAGGTGCAGGGAGGCAAAAAATCAAGTGTGATAGGGAATGGAAGAAGCATAGAAGGCAAAGGACCCAGTAGAATAAGGAGAGCAGTCGTATAGCCAGAAATAAACATGCACTTGTAAGAAAGGAGGCCCAACGACAATATGAAAATGACATAGCAGTGAAAGCCAAATCTGACCCGAAGCTGTTATACAGCCACATCAGGAGGAAAACAAGAGTCATGGACCAGGTAATCAGGCTAAGGAAGGAAGAAGGAGAGACAACAAGGAACGACCGCGAAGTATGTGAGGAACTCAACATGAGATTCAAAGAAGTGTTTACAGAGGAGACAGAAGGGACTCCAGAAAGATGGAGAGGTGGGGTACACCACCAAGTGTTAGACACAATACACGCAACCGAGGAAGAAGTGAAGAGGCTTCTGAGTGAGCTAGATACCTCAAAGGCGATGGGACCAGATAACATCTCTCCATAGGTCCTGAGAGAGTTAACAGAGGCGCTAAGTATACGCCTAACAACAATATTCAATACATCTGTCGAAACAGGGAGATTACCTGAGGTATGGAAGACAGTAAATGTAGTCCTAATTTTTAAAAAAAGGAGATAGACATGAAGCACTAAACTACAGACCAGCGCCATTGACCTATAGTATGCACAGTCATGACGAAGATTATCAGGAGAAGAGTGGTGGAACACGTAGAAAGGAATGATCTCATCAACAACAGCCAACATGGTTTCAGGGACGGGAAATCCTGTGTCACAAACCTACTGGAGTTCTATGACAGGGTGACAGCAGTAAGGAGAGAGGGGTGGGTAGATTTCATTTTCATGGACTGTAAGAAGGCGTTTGACACAATTCTACACAAGAGATTAGTGCAAAAACTGGAGGACCAAGCAGGGATAACAGAGAAGGCACTACAATGAATCAGGGAATAATTGTCAGGAAGACAGCAGCGAGTCATGGTACGTGGCGAGGTGTCAGAGTGGGCACCTGTGACGAGTGGGGTCCCACAGGGGCCAGTCTTAGGACCAGTGCTGTTTCTGGTATTTGTGAACGACATGACGGAAGGAATAGACTCCGAAGTGTCCCTGTTTGCAAATGATGCGAAGTTGATTAGAAGAATTCATTCGGACGAAGACCAGGCAGAACTACAAAGGGATCTGGACAGGCTGCAGACCTGGTCCACCAATTGGTTCCTGGAGTTCAACCCCACCAAGTGCAAAGTCATGAAGATTGGGGAAGGGCAAAGAAGACCGCAGATGGAGTACAGTCTAGGGGGCCAGAGGCTACAAACCTCACTCAAGGAAAAAGATCTATGGGTGAGTATAACACCAGCCATATCAACCAAATAACTGCTGAAACATATGGGCGCCTAGCAAATATAAGAACAGCATTCCGACATCTTAATAAGGAATCGTTCAGGACCCTGTACACCGTGTACGTTAGGGCCAAGTTGGAGTATGCGGCACAATTTTGGAACCCACACCTAGCCAAGCACGTAAAGAAACTAGAGAAAGTGCAAAGGTTTGCAACAATACTTGTTCCAGAGCTAAGGGGTATGTCCTACGACGAGAGGTTAAGAGAAATCGACCTAACGACACTGGAGGACAGGAGAGATAGGGGGGACATGATAACGACATATTAAACACTGAGAGGAATTGTCAAAGTGGACAGAGACAGAATGTTCCAGAGATGGGATACAGCAACAAGGGAACACAGTTGGAAGTTGAAGACTCAGATGAAACACAGAGATGTTAGGAAGTATTTCTTCAGTCACAGAGTAGCCAGGAAGTGGAATAGTTTGGGAAGCGATGTAGTGGAGGCAGGATCCATACATAGCTTTAAGCAGAGGTATGATAAAGCTCACGGTTCAGGGAGAGTAACCTAGTAGCGACCAGTGAAGAGGCGGGGCCAGGAGCTTGGACTCGACCCCTGCAACCTCAACTAGGTGAGTACAAATAGGTGAGTACACAGTGGGCGCCTGTAATAAGCGGGGTCCCACAGGGGTCAGTCCTAAGACCAGTTCTATTTTTTGTGTATGCGAATGACATGATGGAAGGGATAGACTCAAAAGTGTCTCTGTTCGCAGATGTGAAGTTAATGAGGAGAATTAAATTAGATGAGCATCAGGCAGGACTACAAAGAGACCTGGACAGACTGGACACGTGGTCCAGCAACTGGCTTCTCGAATTCAACCATGCCAAATGCAAAGTCATGAAGATCAGGGAAGGGCAAAGAAGACCGCAGACGGAGCATAGGCTAGATGGCGAAAGACTACAAACCTTGCTTAAGGAGAAAGATCTTGGGGTGA
>NC_091314.1:23683596-23718596 GCF_038502225.1 Cherax quadricarinatus
TGCGTTTTCCTAGACTGCAGGAAGGCCTTTGACACAGTTCCCCACAAGAGATTAGTGCAGAAGCTGGAGGATCAGGCGCATGTAAAAGGGAGGGCACTGCAATGGATAAGGGAATACCTGACAGGGAGGCAGCAACGAGTCATGGTACGTGAAGAGGTATCACAGTGGGCGCCTGTTACGAGCGGGGTCCCACAGGGGTAAGTTCTAGGACCAGTGCTATTTTTGATATATGTGAACGACATGATGGATGGAATAGACTCTGAAGTGTCCCTGTTCGCAGATGACGTGAAGTTGATGAGAAGAATTAAATCGGACGAGGATGAGGCAGGACTGCAAAGAGACCTGGACAGGCTGGACATGTGGTCCAGTAACTGGCTTCTCGAATTCAATCCAGCCAAATGCAAAGTCATGAAGATTGGGGAGGGGCAAAGAAGACCGCAGACAGAGTATAGGCTAGGTGGACAAAGACTACAGACCTCACTCAGGGAGAAAGACCTTGGGGTGACCATAACACCGAGCACATCACCGGAGGCACACATCAACCAAATAACTGCTGCAGCATACGGGCGCCTGGCAAACCTGAGAATAGCGTTCCGATACCTTAATAAGGAATCGTTCAAGACACTGTACACTGTGTATGTTAGGCCCATACTGGAATATGCAGCACCAGTCTGGAACCCACACCTGGTCAAGCACGTCAAGAAGTTAGAGTTTGCAACAAGGCTAGTCCCAGAGCTCAGATATATATATATATATATATATATATATATATATATATATATATATATATATATATATATATATATATATATATATATATATATATATATATATATATATATATATATATATATATATATATATATATATATATATATATATATATATATATATATATATATATATATATATATATATATATATATATATATATATATATATATATATATATATATATATATATATATATATATATATATATATATGTATATATATATATATATATATATAAAGTGTCGTGCCGAATAGGCAGAACCTGCGATCTTGGCTTAAATAGCAACGTTCATCTTGCCATATAGGACAAGTGAAAATTTGTGTATGCAATAATTTCGTCAAATTTATTCTGAATCTAACGAAAAAAATATATTTAATTGTGTTTGTTTAGTATTAAATTATTGTAAACGTATCTAAAATATATTTAGTTGGGTTAGGCTAAAATAAATTGCTCTTGTTATAATAAGGTTAGCTAAGTTTTCAAAGGTTCTTTTGGTGCAAAATTAAAAATGTTGACATTAACATTAATGAAAAAAATATATCTTTAAACATATAAGAGAAAATTTTAGAAAGGACTTAATTTTAAATGAGTTCTTGCTAATTGACCAGTTTTACATATCCGGCACGACATATATATATATATATATATATATATATATATATATATATATATATATATATATATATATATATATATATATATATATATATATATATATATATATATATATATATATATATATATATATATGTCGTGCCGAATAGGCAGAACTTGCGATCTTGGCTTAAATAGCAACGTTCATCTTGCCATATAGGACAAGCGGAAATTTGTGTATGCAATAATTTCGCCAAAATCATTCTCAATCTAACGAAAAAACATATTTCGTTGTATTTCTTTATTATTAAATTATTGTAAACTTATATAAAATATATTTAGTTGGGTTAGGCTAAAATAAATTGTTCTTGTTTTCATAAGGTTAGGTAAGTTTTCAAAGGTTCTTTTGGTGCAAAATTATAAATTTTTACTTCAATATTAATGAAAAAACATATCTTTAAACCTATAAGAGAAAATTTTAGAAAAGACTTTATTTTAAATGAGTTCTTGCTAATTCACCAGTTTTACATATTCGCCACGACATATGTATATATATATATATATATATATATATATATATATATATATATATATATATATATATATATATATATATATATATATATATATATATATTTTGCTGCTCCATCATCAAACCCTAGTGCAGCATTGGCTCACAGTCAAACTGGGATGGCCCGATCACTGAAAAGGTGCTTGCCAACATGCTCAGGGCTATAACATCAGACAGGGAGACTGCCCGTCTCCAAACAGTTCCCATATGGGCAATGGGAACGCGCCTCGACCCTAAGGCCCTCCGTATTGAAGTGGCTCTGCGCCTTGCTGTCCCAATTCACACGGAATATACGTGCATTTGCGGCGAAGCGCAACCTGGCCAATATGGTCTACATGGTCTTAACTGTTCCAAAACCAAGGGCTAGCATGCAAGACACAGTGAGGTCAACGACATTATAAAGAGAACCCTTGCTACAGCTGGATGCCCAGCCGAGAGGGAGCCCCGTTCACTAACAGCCAACAATACCCACAACCCAGCAAACCGCCTAGACGGGATCACCATCTATCCTTGGAAGAATGGCAAGCTCTTAGCATGGGACTATACCTGTGTGTCCACACTGGCTGACACCTATATCCATCACAGTGTCGGGCGACAGGGAGGAGCTACCGACCACAGGGAGGAGTACAAGATCAGCAAGTACAGGGACATAGCCAACAGTATCAATTTGTCCCAGTGGGATCAGAGACCTTGGGATCATGGGGAAAAATGCCACACGTTTCCTTAAAGAATTGGGTTCCAGACTCATCAACACCACCAGGGACCCAAAGGCAGCCACTTTCATGTTCCAGCGCCTCAGCGTGGCCATCCAGTGGGGAAATGCTTGCTGCATACTTGGCGCGCGTCCGGCTTCGGAGGAGCTGGAGGAAATCCATAATCTTTAACATATTGTACCATTGTATTCATGTTTGTGTTTTCCATAAATGTATTCTGTCTTAATAAATTTTCCCATAGAATATAAAATATAGGGGGTGGAAGGAGAAGAAAATATTCAAACAGCTCCGGGGAGTACCTTGAGTTTTCTCTGAGGTACGTTTATTGTCTTCTCTGAGGATGATGGTCCCCAGTCCAGTTATGTGTATATATATATATATATATATATATATATATATATATATATATATATATATATATATATATATATATATATATATATATATATATATGTCGTGCCGAATAGGCAGAACTTGCTATCTTGGCTTAAATAGCAACGCTCATCTTGCCATATAAGACAAGTGAAAATTTGTGTATGCAATAATTTCGTCAAAATCATTCTGAACCTAACGAAAAAAATATATTTCACTGTGTTTCTTTAGTATTAAATTTTTGTAAACAAATTTAAAATATTTTTAGTTGGGTTAGGCTAAAATAAATTGTTCTTGTTATAGTAAGGTTAGGTAAGTTTTCTAAGATTCTTTTGATGCAAAATTAAAAATTTTTACATTAACATCAATGAAAAAAATATATCTTTAAGCTTATAAGAGCAAATTTTAGAAAGGACTTAATTTTAAATGAGTTCTTGCTAATTGACCAGTTTTACTTATTCGGCACGACATATATATATATATATATATATATATATATATATATATATATATATATATATATATATATATATATATATATATATATATATATATATATGTCGTGCCGAATAGGCAGAACTTGCCATCTTGGCTTAAATGGCAACGTTCATCTTGCCATATAGGGCAAGTGAAAATTTGTGTATGCAATAATTTCGCCAAAATCATTCTGAACTTAACGAAAAAAATATATTTCGCTGTGTTTGTTTAGTATTAAATTATTGTAAACAAATCTAAAATATATTTAGCTCGGTTAGGCTAAAATAAATTGTTCTCGTTATAATAAGGTTAGGTAAGTTTTCTAAGATTCTTTTGGAGCAAAATTAAAAATTTTTACATTAACATCAATGAAAAAAATATATCTTTAAGCTTATAAGAGCAAATTTTAGAAAGGACTTAATTTTAAATGAGTTCTTGCTAATTGACCAGTTTTACATATTCGGCACGACATATATATATATATATATATATACATACATAATAATAAAGACCATTCTTGGAGAAACGTTTCCTTTAATGACTTTCCAGACCTGTACACAAGTGTTATTTTCCTATTGTTTTATATTAGTATGAAGGTAAGAATCTCTGGGACTTTGTTACGGTCAGTGGGAACCTAAGATACACACTCACAACTTTCCCTCACTGCCTGCCATAAAAACACTTCGTAAAATGCGGAATTTCAGTTGTGTTCAGAGTCCATCTGTTGTTCTGGGCAGCATCAGACATCACTTGCGGGTCTGGTGTATTTTTAGCCCCGCCAGGGAGAGCCACTCGTCTGCTTCCCGTGCACGGGTGAATACTAATGGCACACTGCATTTCGTATTCTTGGCCCATGGGAGAGATTCGGTTTAATTTGTGCACTTGTATTCTCTGCAAGAAACCAAGGGAATTTATTACCTGGTATTTTGTAATTCCCTTTTTTTTTTGTTTGTGCTTACCTAACTTTGCTTAACTAGTTGTGGCTGCAGGAGTTGAACTTCGGCTCCTAACTCCGCTTCATCATAACTAGCTGTGACTGGTTTCACTCATTCACAGCCTTATAGAGTCTATCTTTCCTAACCTTAAAGCTTTGTATGGAGTCTCAATTGTCTTTAAATTTCCTTGTGTACCAGTTTCATTCCTCGCTCAATATTTCTCTGTCCACCCTGTTAAGTGCTCTAAATATATTATAATTTTAATCTAGTCGTTTTATCCTATAATATTTTCAGGCTTAATTGTTCTACTTTCTCCTGATAGAAGATTCTCATACCCTCGGATATAGTCTCGCTGCGAACCTCTATACTCTTTATGAATCACGAAACCGTAATAACACGAATTAAAACAAACCACGGAACGGTTGGGGTTTGAATCCATGGTGAGTGAGTTGTAAAACTCCAGACCAGTGCGTAAGCCACTGGGCCAGGTGGCTACAATAAAATTCATCCAACTAGGTATATTTCAGTACACCATAGGGAGGTTAGCATGGGCCCCACTATGACCCAGCTGGCCCAGTGGCTTGCGCACTGGCCTGGGCTTTTATGACTCACTCGCCATGGGTTCAAACCCCACCCGTTCCATTGTCTGTTGCTCTGTACTCTTTAGTTTTTGAACATTCTTGGTCAAGTGTAGGCTCTATACTGGTACTGCATACTCAGTAAAGGACATATAATATACACAAATCATGGACGACTGTTGCGGTTCATAACATCTAATTATATTTTCGTCAGTTAAACAAACACTGCAGAAATTATTAATTTAAGGAACTCCGCCGGCGATATGATCGATACTACACTTACCCGCAGCTCTTTGTGGGAAGTTTGTCTCTGTTTACCGCAGTCTTTACTCTCCCTCCGCTCGACCTTCCACTTCCACAATTTTCATCACCTTGTACTTGCTGAAGTTAAATTCCAATACTGTGATAATGTTTGAAGTCTGTCTAGGTCCTATTGTAACATCTGCCTGTCATCATCATTGTCCAATCTACCCACTGATTACCTGTTTTGTACACATCGATATATGGGACACATAGCAAGATTATCATAATTATTATTATTATTATTATTATTTTTTTTTATTATTATCACACCGGCCGATTCCCACCAAGGCAGGGTGGCCCGAAAAAGAAAAACTTTCACCATCATTCACTCCATCACTGTCTTGCCAGAAGGGTGCTTTACACTACAGTTTTTAAACTGCAACATTAACACCCCTCCTTCAGAGTGCAGGCACTGTACTTCCCATCTCCAGGACTCAAGTCCGGCCTGCCGGTTTCCCTGAATCCCTTCATAAATGTTACTTTGCTCACACTCCAACAGCACGTCAAGTATTAAAAACCATTTGTCTCCATTCACTCCTATCAAACACGCTCACGCATGCCTGCTGGAAGTCCAAGCCCCTCGCACACAAAACCTCCTTTACCCCCTCCCTCCAACCCTTCCTAGGCCGACCCCTACCCCGCCTTCCTTCCACTACAGACTGATACACTCTTGAAGTCATTCTGTTTCGCTCCATTCTCTCTACATGTCCGAACCACCTCAACAACCCTTCCTCAGCCCTCTGGACAACAGTTTTGGTAATCCCGCACCTCCTCCTAACTTCCAAACTACGAATTCTCTGCATTATATTCACACCACATATTGCCCTCAGACATGACATCTCCACTGCCTCCAGCCTTCTCCTCGCTGCAACATTCATCACCCACGCTTCACACCCATATAAGAGCGTTGGTAAAACTATACTCTCATACATTCCCCTCTTTGCCTCCAAGGACAAAGTTCTTTGTCTCCACAGACTCCTAAGTGCACCACTCACTCTTTTTCCCTCATCAATTCTATGATTCACCTCATCTTTCATAGACCCATCCGCTGACACGTCCACTCCCAAATATCTGAATACGTTCACCTCCTCCATACTCTCTCCCTCCAATCTGATATTCAATCTTTCATCACCTAATCTTTTTGTTATCCTCATAACCTTACTCTTTCCTGTATTCACCTTTAATTTTCTTCTTTTGCACACCCTACCAAATTCATCCACCAATCTCTGCAACTTCTCTTCAGAATCTCCCAAGAGCACAGTGTCATCAGCAAAGAGCAGCTGTGACAACTCCCACTTTGTGTGTGATTCTTTATCTTTTAACTCCACGCCTCTTGCCAAGACCCTCGCATTTACTTCTCTTACAACCCCATCTATAAATATATTAAACAACCACGGTGACATCACACATCCTTGTCTAAGGCCTACTTTTACTGGGAAAAAATTTCCCTCTTTCCTACATACTCTAACTTGAGCCTCACTATCCTCGTAAAAACTCTTCACTGCTTTCAGTAACCTACCTCCTACACCATACACTTGCAACATCTGCCACATTGCCCCCCTATCCACCCTGTCATACGCCTTTTCCAAATCCATAAATGCCACAAAGACCTCTTTAGCCTTATCTAAATACTGTTCACTTATATGTTTCACTGTAAACACCTGGTCCACACACCCCCTACCTTTCCTAAAGCCTCCTTGTTCATCTGCTATCCTATTCTCCGTCTTACTCTTAATTCTTTCAATTATAACTCTACCATACACTTTACCAGGTACACTCAACAGACTTATCCCCCTATAATTTTTGCACTCTCTTTTATCCCCTTTGCCTTTATACAAAGGAACTATGCATGCTCTCTGCCAATCCCTAGGTACCTTACCCTCTTCCATACATTTATTAAATAATTGCACCAACCACTCCAAAACTATATCCCCACCTGCTTTTAACATTTCTATCTTTATCCCATCAATCCCGGCTGCCTTACCCCCTTTCATTTTACCTACTGCCTCACGAACTTCCCCCACACTCACAACTGGCTCTTCCTCACTCCTACAAGATGTTATTCCTCCTTGCCCTATACACGAAATCACAGCTTCCCTATCTTCATCAACATTTAACAATTCCTCAAAATATTCCTTCCATCTTCCCAATACCTCTAACTCTCCATTTAATAACTCTCCTCTCCTATTTTTAACTGACAAATCCATTTGTTCTCTAGGCTTTCTTAACTTATTAATCTCACTCCAAAACTTTTTCTTATTTTCAACAAAATTTGTTGATAACATCTCACCCACTCTCTCATTTGCTCTCTTTTTACATTGCTTCACCACTCTCTTAACTTCTCTCTTTTTCTCCATATACTCTTCCCTCCTTGCATCACTTCTACTTTGTAAAAACTTCTCATATGCTAACTTTTTCTCCCTTACTACTCTCTTTACATCATCATTCCACCAATCGCTCCTCTTCCCTCCTGCACCCACTTTCCTGTAACCACAAACTTCTGCTGAACACTCTAACACTACATTTTTAAACCTACCCCATACCTCTTCGACCCCATTGCCTATGCTCTCATTAGCCCATCTATCCTCCAATAGCTGTTTATATCTTACCCTAACTGCCTCCTCTTTTAGTTTATAAACCTTCACCTCTCTCTTCCCTGATGCTTCTATTCTCCTTGTATCCCATCTACCTTTTACTCTCAGTGTAGCTACAACTAAAAAGTGATTATTATTATTATTATTGTTGTTGTTGTTGTTGCATATATGGGACAGCGCTACAATCGTAAGAGTCTTCAGCGCCGGAAAATGGAAGGCGTGGGACATAATGAGGTTCGATCCAAGGAAAGGGAGAAAAGCCTCAGTTTTGTTAATGATAAGAGTTGTTCAACAGCATGACAGAGCACCACTTGGAGGGTTATAACAGGAATAAGACGAGTTTCAGTACTGACTCTCATACTTGATCCTGGAGCACCTCTTTTCCCTTGCATGGTAGAAATACCCCTCCCATTCCTTGGATCAAACCTGTTTGCCTCCCAGTCATCGAAGCAGTTTAGTGCTTCTGCATGAGTTAAGCGATTACCTTTTTTCCTGAGTGTGGGTGAGTATTGTGAGTATCCTGAGTGTGGGTGAGTATTGTGAGTATCCTGAGTGTGGGTGAGTATTGTGAGTATCCTGAGTGTGGGTGAGTATTGTGAGTATCCTGAGTGTGGGTGAGTATTGTGAGTATCCTGAGTGTGGGTGAGTATTGTGAGTATCCTGAGTATGGGTGAGTATTGTGACCATCCTGAGTGTGGGTGAGTATTGTGACCATCCTGAGTGTGGGTGAGTAATGTGACCATCCTGAGTGTGGGTGAGTATTGTGACCATCCTGAGTGTGGGTGAGTATTGTGACCATCCTGAGTGTGGGTGAGTATTGTGACCATCCTGAGTGTGGGTGAGTATTGTGACCATCCTGAGTGTGGGTGAGTATTGTGACCATCCTGAGTGTGGGTGAGTATTGTGACCATCCTGAGTGTGGGTGAGTATTGTGACCATCCTGAGTGTGGGTGAGTATTGTGAACATCCTGAGTGTGGGTGAGTATTGTGACCTTCCTGAGTGTGGGTGAGTATTGTGACCTTCCTGAGTGTGGGTGAGTATTGTGACCATCCTGAGTGTGGGTGAGTATTGTGAACATCCTGAGTGTGGGTGAGTATTGTGACCTTCCTGAGTGTGGGTGAGTATTGTGACCATCCTGAGTGTGGGTGAGTATTGTGACCTTCCTGAGTGTGGGTGAGTATTGTGACCTTCCTGAGTGTGGGTGAGTATTGTGACCATCCTGAGTGTGGGTGAGTATTGTGACCATCCTGAGTGTGGGTGAGTATTGTGACCTTCCTGAGTGTGGGTGAGTATTGTGACCTTCCTGAGTGTGGGTGAGTATTGTGACCTTCCTGAGTGTGGGTGAGTATTGTGACCTTCCTGAGTGTGGGTGAGTATTGTGACCTTCCTGAGTGTGGGTGAGTATTGTGACCATCCTGAGTGTGGGTGAGTATTGTGACCATCCTGAGTGTGGGTGAGTATTGTGACCATCCTGAGTGTGGGTGAGTATTGTGACCTTCCTGAGTGTGGGTGAGTATTGTGACCTTCCTGAGTGTGGGTGAGTATTGTGACCATCCTGAGTGTGGGTGAGTATTGTGACCATACTGATTGTGGGTGAGTAGTGTGACCTTCCTGAGTGTGGGTGAGTATTGTGACCTGAGTGTGGGTGAGTATTGTGATCCTGAGTGTGGGTGAGTATTGTGACCATCCTGAGTGTGGGTGAGTATTGTGACCATCCTGAGTGTGGGTGAGTATTGTGACCTTCCTGAGTGTGGGTGAGTATTGTGACCTTCCTGAGTGTGGGTGAGTATTGTGACCTTCCTGAGTGTGGGTGAGTATTGTGACCTTCCTGAGTGTGGGTGAGTATTGTGACCTTCCTGAGTGTGGGTGAGTATTGTGACCTTCCTGAGTGTGGGTGAGTATTGTGACCATCCTGAGTGTGGGTGAGTATTGTGACCTTCCTGAGTGTGGGTGAGTATTGTGACCTTCCTGAGTGTGGGTGAGTATTGTGACCATCCTGAGTGTGGGTGAGTATTGTGACCTTCCTGAGTGTGGGTGAGTATTGTGACCATCCTGAGTGTGGGTGAGTATTGTGACCTTCCTGAGTGTGGGTGAGTATTGTGACCTTCCTGAGTGTGGGTGAGTATTGTGACCATCCTGAGTGTGGGTGAGTATTGTGACCATCCTGAGTGTGGGTGAGTATTGTGACCTTCCTGAGTGTGGGTGAGTATTGTGACCTTCCTGAGTGTGGGTGAGTATTGTGACCATCCTGAGTGTGGGTGAGTATTGTGACCTTCCTGAGTGTGGGTGAGTATTGTGACCTTCCTGAGTGTGGGTGAGTATTGTGACCATCCTGAGTGTGGGTGAGTATTGTGACCATCCTGAGTGTGGGTGAGTATTGTGACCTTCCTGAGTGTGGGTGAGTATTGTGACCATCCTGAGTGTGGGTGAGTATTGTGACCATCCTGAGTGTGGGTGAGTATTGTGACCATCCTGAGTGTGGGTGAGTATTGTGACCATCCTGAGTGTGGGTGAGTATTGTGACCTTCCTGAGTGTGGGTGAGTATTGTGACCATCCTGAGTGTGGGTGAGTATTGTGACCATCCTGAGTGTGGGTGAGTATTGTGACCTTCCTGAGTGTGGGTGAGTATTGTGACCATCCTGAGTGTGGGTGAGTATTGTGACCATCCTGAGTGTGGGTGAGTATTGTGACCTTCCTGAGTGTGGGTGAGTATTGTGACCATCCTGAGTGTGGGTGAGTATTGTGACCATCCTGAGTGTGGGTGAGTATTGTGAACATCCTGAGTGTGGGTGAGTATTGTGATCATCCTGAGTGTGGGTGAGTATTGTGAACATCCTGAGTGTGGATGAGTATTGTGATCATCCTGAGTGTGGGTGAGTATTGTGACCATCCTGAGTGTGGGTGAGTATTTTGACAATCCTTAGTGTGGGTGAGTATTGTGACCTTCCTGAGTGTGGGTGAGTATTGTGACCATCCTGAGTGTGGGTGAGTATTGTGACCATCCTGAGTGTGGGTGAGTATTGTGACCATCCTGAGTGTGGGTGAGTATTGTGACCATCCTGAGTGTGGGTGAGTATTGTGACCTTCCTGAGTGTGGGTGAGTATTGTGACCATCCTGAGTGTGGGTGAGTATTGTGACCATCCTGAGTGTGGGTGAGTATTGTGACCTTCCTGAGTGTGGGTGAGTATTGTGACCATCCTGAGTGTGGGTGAGTATTGTGACCATCCTGAGTGTGGGTGAGTATTGTGACCATCCTGAGTGTGGGTGAGTATTGTGAACATCCTGAGTGTGGGTGAGTATTGTGACCATCCTGAGTGTGGGTGAGTATTGTGACCATCCTGAGTGTGGGTGAGTATTGTGACCATCCTGAGTGTGGGTGAGTATTGTGACCATCCTGAGTGTGGGTGAGTATTGTGACCATCCTGAGTGTGGGTGAGTATTGTGACCATCCTGAGTGTGGGTGAGTATTGTGACCATCCTGAGTGTGGGTGAGTATTGTGACCATCCTGAGTGTGGGTGAGTATTGTGACCATCCTGAGTGTGGGTGAGTATTGTGACCATCCTGAGTGTGGGTGAGTATTGTGACCATCCTGAGTGTGGGTGAGTATTGTGACCATCCTGAGTGTGGGTGAGTATTGTGACCATCCTGAGTGTGGGTGAGTATTGTGACCATCCTGAGTATTGTGACCATCCTGAGTGTGGGTGAGTATTGTGACCATCCTGAGTGTGGGTGAGTATTGTGACCATCCTGAGTGTGGGTGAGTATTGTGACCATCCTGAGTGTGGGTGAGTATTGTGACCATCCTGAGTGTGGGTGAGTATTGTGACCATCCTGAGTGTGGGTGAGTATTGTGACCATCCTGAGTGTGGGTGAGTATTGTGACCATCCTGAGTGTGGGTGAGTATTGTGACCATCCTGAGTGTGGGTGAGTATTGTGACCATCCTGAGTGTGGGTGAGTATTGTGACCATCCTGAGTGTGGGTGAGTATTGTGACCATCCTGAGTGTGGGTGAGTATTGTGACCATCCTGAGTGTGGGTGAGTATTGTGACCATCCTGAGTGTGGGTGAGTATTGTGACCATCCTGAGTGTGGGTGAGTATTGTGACCATCCTGAGTGTGGGTGAGTATTGTGACCATCCTGAGTGTGGGTGAGTATTGTGACCATCCTGAGTGTGGGTGAGTATTGTGACCATCCTGAGTGTGGGTGAGTATTGTGACCATCCTGAGTGTGGGTGAGTATTGTGACCATCCTGAGTGTGGGTGAGTATTGTGACCATCCTGAGTGTGGGTGAGTATTGTGACCATCCTGAGTGTGGGTGAGTATTGTGACCATCCTGAGTGTGGGTGAGTATTGTGACCATCCTGAGTGTGGGTGAGTATTGTGACCATCCTGAGTGTGGGTGAGTATTGTGACCATCCTGAGTGTGGGTGAGTATTGTGACCATCCTGAGTGTGGGTGAGTATTGTGACCATCCTGAGTGTGGGTGAGTATTGTGACCATCCTGAGTGTGGGTGAGTATTGTGACCATCCTGAGTGTGGGTGAGTATTGTGACCTTCCTGAGTGTGGGTGAGTATTGTGACCATCCTGAGTGTGGGTGAGTATTGTGACCATCCTGAGTGTGGGTGAGTATTGTGACCATCCTGAGTGTGGGTGAGTATTGTGACCATCCTGAGTGTGGGTGAGTATTGTGACCTTCCTGAGTGTGGGTGAGTATTGTGACCATCCTGAGTGTGGGTGAGTATTGTGACCATCCTGAGTGTGGGTGAGTATTGTGACCTTCCTGAGTGTGGGTGAGTATTGTGACCATCCTGAGTGTGGGTGAGTATTGTGACCATCCTGAGTGTGGGTGAGTATTGTGACCATCCTGAGTGTGGGTGAGTATTGTGACCTTCCTGAGTGTGGGTGAGTATTGTGACCTTCCTGAGTGTGGGTGAGTATTGTGACCATCCTGAGTGTGGGTGAGTATTGTGACCATCCTGAGTGTGGGTGAGTATTGTGACCTTCCTGAGTGTGGGTGAGTATTGTGACCATCCTGAGTGTGGGTGAGTATTGTGACCATCCTGAGTGTGGGTGAGTATTGTGACCATCCTGAGTGTGGGTGAGTATTGTGACCATCCTGAGTGTGGGTGAGTATTGTGACCATCCTGAGTGTGGGTGAGTATTGTGACCATCCTGAGTGTGGGTGAGTATTGTGACCATCCTGAGTGTGGGTGAGTATTGTGACCTTCCTGAGTGTGGGTGAGTATTGTGACCTTCCTGAGTGTGGGTGAGTATTGTGACCATCCTGAGTGTGGGTGAGTATTGTGACCATCCTGAGTGTGGGTGAGTATTGTGACCATCCTGAGTGTGGGTGAGTATTGTGACCATCCTGAGTGTGGGTGAGTATTGTGACCATCCTGAGTGTGGGTGAGTATTGTGACCTTCCTGAGTGTGGGTGAGTATTGTGACCTTCCTGAGTGTGGGTGAGTATTGTGACCATCCTGAGTGTGGGTGAGTATTGTGACCATCCTGAGTGTGGGTGAGTATTGTGAACATCCTGAGTGTGGGTGAGTATTGTGACCATCCTGAGTGTGGGTGAGTATTGTGACCATCCTGAGTGTGGGTCCACTGATAGAGGGATATAAATTTATGGTTGAATTGCTTTCGCCCTTCAACGACGTTGTGTTTCTTTCTTCAACTAAAAATTATTCGTGTAAACTTGGTGACGACTGGACCTCAAAACTGCCTCCAAATTTTCCCTTCTACAAAACTCTAATTCACATTTATTATTATTATTATTATTATTATTATTATTATTATTATTATTATTATTATTATTATTATTATTATTATTATTATTATTATTATTATTATTATCATCATTAGTAGTAGTAATTTTATTATTATTATTATTATTATTATTATTATTATTATTATTATTATTAGTAGTAGTAGTAGTAGTAGTAGTAGTAGTAGTAGTAATAGTAGTAGTAGTAGTAGTAGTAGTAGTAGTAGTAGTAATCATATTAATAATAGTAGTTATTTTATTATTATTATTATTATTATTATTATTATTATTATTATTATTATTATTATTATTATTATTAATTTTATTAGCCATTTTCATTTTTTCAGAAAACCAACATCGATTCCTTAACTTTATTTCATTTTCTCGTTTTATGGGGGTGAAAGTTGGAGGTGGTTGAGGCGCCCTTAATGTGCTCCTTTGTTTATTGAAACTTGTCTTGTAATGTTTTCTCCCTGAGTGGAGCCTAAGGACGAGGTGAAACACTACACTCTAACAACTTTGATTTTTGGATTGCATATTAAGATTATATATATATATATATTATAATATATATATATATATATATATATATATATATATATATATATATATATATATATATATATATATATATATATATATATATATATATATGCATATGCAATAAGATCACAGTAAACAGGTGATTTCAGAATATGCAAAACAACCACTGTGAAAGAATAGAGAAATTCCAAGCGCTTTCGTGACTACTCACATTATCAAGGAACTATGAAAGTAAAGAATCCAAGGAAGGTATATAAGGGGTCTGGCCAACACCTCACTATCAAATCCCATAACGGTTAAACACCTGACGCGCGCCGGCCCAACTGGACAGGTCCTTCGCACAACCCACCAACAAACTATTCTACCCAAGAAATTTTTTTAAAAATTGTTATTTGTCCAGTGTATTATTAAATTCTTCCTAAATTCTATTAATTATAAATGGATCTAATTTATATAAACCAAAGGAAATATCCATATTATTGTCAAAACTGCTTTTTATGAAACAAGATTCAATTATATTCCTGTTGACCATGGACTTGCTTGATACTACTTTCTCAACTTTTTGAAAATCAATTGGATGGTTAAAATCTCTTACATGAATAAATAGAGCATTGGAATCTTGTCCAGTTCTAATGCTATATTTATTTTTTTTTTTATTATCACACTGGCCGATTCCCACCAAGGCAGGGTGGCCCGAAAAAGAAAAACTTTCACCATCATTCACTCCATCACTGTCTTGCCAGAAGGGTGCTTTACACTACAGTTTTTAAACTGCAACATTAACACCCCTCCTTCAGAGTGCAGGCACTGTACTTCCCATCTCCAGGACTCAAGTCCGGCCTGCCGGTTTCCCTGAATCCCTTCATAAATGTTACTTTGCTCACACTCCAACAGCACGTCAAGTATTAAAAACCATTTGTCTCCATTCACTCCTATCAAACACGCTCACGCATGCCTGCTGGAAGTCCAAGCCCCTCGCACACAAAACCTCCTTTACCCCCTCCCTCCAACCTTTCCTAGGCCGACCCCTACCCCGCCTTCCTTCCACTACAGACTGATACACTCTTGAGGTTATTCTGTTTCGCTCCATTCTCTCCACATGTCCGAACCACCTCAACAACCCTTCCTCAGCCCTCTGGACAACAGTTTTGGTAATCCCGCACCTCCTCCTAACTTCCAAACTACGAATTCTCTGCATTATATTCACACCACACATTGCTCTCAGACATGACATCTCCACTGCCTCCAGCCTTCTCCTCGCTGCAACATTCATCACCCATGCTTCACACCCATATAAGAGCGTTGGTAAAACTATACTCTCATACATTCCCCTCTTTGCCTCCAAGGACAAAGTTCTTTGTCTCCACAGACTCCTAAGTGCACCACTCACCCTTTTCCCCTCATCAATTCTATGATTCACCTCATCTTTCATAGACCCATCCGCTGACACGTCCACTCCCAAATATCTGAATACATTCACCTCCTCCATACTCTCTCCCTCCAATCTGATATCCAATCTTTCATCACCTAATCTTTTTGTTATCCTCATAACCTTACTCTTTCCTGTATTCACTTTCAATTTTCTTCTTTTGCACACCCTACCAAATTCATCCACCAATCTCTGCAACTTCTCTTCAGAATCTCCCAAGAGCACAGTGTCATCAGCAAAGAGCAACTGTGACAACTCCCACTTTATGTGTGATTCTTTATCTTTTAACTCCACGCCTCTTGCCAAGACCCTCGCATTTACTTCTCTTACAACCCCATCTATAAATATATTAAACAACCACGGTGACATCACACATCCTTGTCTAAGGCCTACTTTTACTTGGAAATAATTTCCCTCTTTCCTACATACTCCAACTTGAGCCTCACTATCCTCGTAAAAACTCTTCACTGCTTTCAGTAACCTACCTCCTACACCATACACCTGCAACATCTGCCACATTGCCCCCCTATCCACCCTGTCATACGCCTTTTCCAAATCCATAAATGCCACAAAGACCTCTTTAGCCTTATCTAAATACTGTTCACTTATATGTTTCACTGTAAACACCTGGTCCACACACCCCCTACCTTTCCTAAAGCCTCCTTGTTCATCTGCTATCCTATTCTCCGTCTTACTCTTAATTCTTTCAATAATAACTCTACCATACACTTTGCCAGGTATCCCCAACAGACTTATCCCCCTATAATTTTTGCACTCTATATTTATGTTGTTTTAATCTTAGTTCGAGATTTTTACCAGTTTGACCGTAATAAACTTTATCGCAAATTTTACAAGGAATCTATAGACACATCCATCAGCATTTTGGGGGGAATTCTTTATCAGAAGTTTTTTTTACTGTATCAAGATTTTTGAATACAACTTTAATATTAAAAGTCTTAAGAAGAGAAGGCATATCAACCAAGTTTTCATGGTAAGGGAGAACCAACATATTTTTAGTTGAATAAGGCTGGTTGTCCATTTTTTCTAGACGTTTTAATTATTAAGGGTAATAATGAATTCAAATTTGAAATTTACAGAAAACCTACAAATAACTGTTCCTATGTACACTGTTATTCCTCGCATCAAGATAGAGTCAAACTGTCTGTTTTCTCATCAATGTTTTTGAGAGCTTTACGAATTTGTAGTCCTGAGTTCATAGATGAGGAAATATCCAAAATTTATGAAATAGGTAATGATTTAAAATACCCAAGAAATGTAATTGATAAATCTTTTAAAGTTGCTAGAAATTCTTTTTACAATCCAAAAAGGGACAACCAACCTTATTCAACTAAAAATATGTTGGTTCTCCCTTACCATGAAAACTTGGTTAATATGCCTTCTCTTCTTAAGACTTTTTAACAACAGTGGTTGTTTTGCATATATATATATATATATATATATATATATATCTTCTTCTTTCTCTTTCAACACACCGGCCGTATCCCACCGAGGCGGGGTGGCCCAAAAGAAAAAAACAAAGTTTCTCCTTTTACATTTAGTAATATATACAGGAGAAGGGGTTACTAGCCCCTTGCTCCCGGCATTTTAGTCGCCTCTTACAACACGCATGGCTTACGGAGGAAGAATTCTGTTCCACTTCCCCATGGAGGTAAGAAGAAATAAACAAGAACAAGAACTAGAAAGAAAATAGAAGAAAACCCAGAGGGGTGTGTGTATATAGCTTGTACATGTATGTGAAGTGTAACCTAAGTGTAAGTAGAAGTAGCAAGACATACCTGAAATCTTGCATGTGTATGAGACAATAAAAAGACACCAGCAATCCTACCATCATGTAAAACAATTACAGGCTTTCGTTTTACACTCACTTGGCAGGACGGTAGTACCTCCCTGGGCGGTTGCTGTCTACCAACCTACTACCTAGGATATATATATATATATATATATATATATATATATATATATATATATATATTTAATGTCGTGCCGAATAGGTAAAACTGGTTAGTTAACAAGAACTCATTTAAAATTAAGTCCTTTCTAAAATTTGCTCTTATACGTTTAAAGCTAAAATTTTTCATTGATGTTAATATAAAAATATGTGTCATCGGCTGTATAATCCTGATAAGTGTAAAGTTTGTGTCGCGGTATGCATTCAGGTGTTATGAGCAAAGTGATTCCCTATCAACGAGTGAGGACATAACTACGTATCTGTAAAAGCCTACTCAAGACAACGATACCGGGATATGCTTCCCCTACCACAAACTAGGGAAAAATGGGTCAGTTAAAATACCCAGGTAAGTCCAGGCATTCCTACACCTAATTATGTTAGTTGCAGCTAATAGGTAGGGGTGAGATTACCAATAGATCCCGTAATATGTGGGTGATTCACCCAAACTCTAGTAAGTATCACTACGCATTTCAGATGATAGTGAAATGCTGAGATATACGCTCCTTTGTGGCAAATTATATGAATAACAAAATTGTTAACCAACACTTATTGTGAAATCTGGAACGTCACCCCGAAGGGATCTCCAGGGAGAGGCTGCTGGACATCCTGGTGTTAACACATAAGTACCGATTGCTATGTGTTGTTCCATGCAGGAAAGTGTACTTATCTAACCAGTTCTTCACACTTGTTATAACAAGCACAATTTAATTTTGCCTAATCCAACTAGATATATTTTAGATAAGTTTGCAATAATTTAATAATAAACAAACACAATGAGATATATTTTTCTTGCATACACAAATTTAAGCTTGCCTTATTTGGCAGGAAGAGTGTTGCTATTAAAATCAAAATCGCAAGTTTTACCTATTCGGCATGGCATATAAATATATATATATATATATATATATATATATATATATATATATATATATATATATATATATATATATATATATAAAGAGACAGACAGCACGTCGCCAGTTATAAAATCAAAAATATTTGGTTAACTGTACAGACATTTAAATATATCGCAGCACGCACACACACACACACACACACACACACACACACACACACACACACACACACACACACACACACACACACACACACAAACACACACAAACACACACACATACATACGCACACACACACGTACATACGCACGCATTCACGCACACGCACACACACAAGCACACTAGTTAGCTTGCGGAGGTGGTAACTGTGATGGTGGCAGGAGTGGCTTTCGACTCTAACTACCTGATAGATGATTATGGTTCATGAGGAATTGGGTCCTTGCTCCAACCCCCCACCACCCCCTCCCGCCCCTCCTCTTAACGAGCAAAGTTTACCCACAAGCAATTCCCGGGGATTCCCTACCTCGTTCTCCTCTTCAGCTCTCTTAATTCTTTCTCTTCCTCTCTCTCGTGCTTTTATACAATCTTTAATTCTCCCCGTCTCCCCTCACCTCCATCCTCCTAATTTTCTTTAACCTTTCCTAACATCCCTCTCCCTTCTCTCCTAACCTCCCTTTCTTGCCTTTCACACAACACCCCTTTCCCTCCCCCTTTATCCCTCTATTCTCTTCGTCTCTCTTATCTCTCTTCTGTCTCTCTCTCTTTCTTTCCCTTTCTCCCCCACCCCTCCCACTCAAAAACCGACACTTTGGCTGGCGGTGTTTGAAGCAACATTATTAAGGAAGCGACGTTATTCAGGAAATGCTGCAAAAGTTGTGCTAGCAAGTTGTGTGGTGAGTCTTGACAAGTGATTCACAGTGTTAATCGTTTATAAAACTTAGTTAATGGGCGAGCAGTGCAAGTAATGGATTTTGTGAGCTTGGAGCAGGAGGAGGGAGTAATGGGGAGCGAATGTGGTGGGATTTGTGAGATAGGAATGAGAGGAAAAGGTAAAGAGAGGCTGATTGTGGAGGGATTGAGAGGGGAAAGAGACTGAGTGGGATTGCATGGAAGGAAGAGGTACGTAGAAATGAGGAATGAAGATGGAAAGGAGGGGAAGGTAAGGGGAAGGGGGGTGCATGGTTATAGTACAAAGGGAAGAAAAATGGGAGTGAGGGAGAGATGGTAAGAGATGCAGAGACATTTGGAGAGAAGCCGAGATGGGGACACAGGGTGATGGGAGGGTAATGTGAATACAGAGAGCAAGTAGAGAGAGAGAGAGAGAGAGAGAGAGAGAGAGAGAGAGAGAGAGGAGACAAAGACTATGATTCTGAGTGTAAAAAGTAATTAAAAGCGAGGGTGGATAGTGTTTATTTACAATGACTATTTTTTTTTTTGACTAGATCTCATAGCCTGTCAGGTATTTGTAAAATTGTGGCTATCACTCTTTCACTCTTGTACGCTCTTGTTCACATTCCTCACTCTCACCTACACTCCTCCACTCTGTTCCACTCCCTTGCCCACTCTCGCTCATCTTCTTACCTATTTTCTCTCTAACTCTCTACTAACCCCTAGAGACTTGCAGTCACTCATTCTCGTGCACAGTAGCTACACACGTGCACAGTAGTTACACACGTGCACAGTAGTTACACACGTGCACAGTAGTTACACACGTGTACAGAAGTTACACACGTGCACAGTAGTTACACACGTGCACAGTAGTTACACACGTGCACAGTAGTTACACACGTGCACAGTAGTTACACACGTGCACAGTAGTTACACACGTGCACAGTAGTTACAATATCTTGCACAGTAGTTACACTCTCGTGCACAGTAGTTACATTCGTGCACAGTAGTTATTTTTTTCGTGCACACTAGTTACATTTATCGTCTTATTTTTTCCTTGGGATTTGAGATGTTAAGATTAACAAAAATATTTTTTTTACTTGAATTCAAAGAAAATAACAGATGAAAATGACAAGTGAAAATGACAAGTGAAATGAAAGAAAACAAGTGAAAATGACAAGTGAAATGAAAGAAAACAAGTGAAAATGACAAGCGAAATGAAAGAAAACAAGTGAAAATGACAAGTGAAATGAAAGAAAACAAGTGAAAATGACAAGTGAAATGAAAGAAAACAAATGAAAATATCATAAGGGTTCTTAAATGGAGATATCGTAGGTTGAAGGTAGACACACTTGTTGGATGGTAACTATATTGTCAGACTGAGATGGTGAGGGATGGAGCCCAGCTGCCTTGCCTGTCTGCTGAATGGTCTGCCGCCGAGTGAGAGCGGGGCAGAGGTATGAGCCTACACATGTGCATCCCATGACGTCACACAAAGCCACAGGCCTACAAGGGATCTCGTATCTAAAGCACATGGATGATACTAATATGCTATGCTATATAATACAGGGAATACAGGGATCAGCAACTATGCTGACAAAAATGACCAGTGAAATTAAAGAAAACAAGTGAAAATGACAAGTGAAATGAAAGAAAACAAGTGAAAATGACAAGCGAAATGAAAGAAAACAAGTGAAAATGACAAGTGAAATGAAAGAAAACAAGTGAAAATGAAAAGTGAAATGAAAGAAAACAAGTGAAAACGACAAGTGAAATTAGAAAAAACAAGTGAAAATGACAAGTGAAATGAAAGAAAACAAGTGAAAATGACAAGTGAAATGAAAGAAAACAAGTGAAAATGGCAAGTGAAATGAAAGAAAACAAGTGAAAATGACAAGTGAAATGAAAGAAAACAAGTGAAAATGACAAGTGAAATGAAAGAAAACAAGTGAAAATGACAAGTGAAATGAAAAACAAGTGAAAATGACAAATGAAATGAAAGAAAACAAGTGAAAATGACTAGTGAAATGAAAGAAAACAAGTGAAAATGACAAGCGAAATGAAAGAAAACAAGTGAAAATGACATATGAAATGAAAGAAAGCAACAAGGGAAAATGACAGGTGAAATGAAAGAAAACAAGTGAAAATGACAAGTGAAATGAAAGAAAAGTGAAAATGACAAGCGAAATGAAAGAAAACAAGTGAAAATGACAAGTGAAATGAAAGAAAACAAGTGAAAATGACAAGTGAAATGAAAGAAAACAAGTGAAAATGACAAGTGAAATGAAAGAAAACAAGTGAAAATGACATGTGAAATGAAAGAAAACAACAAGGGAAAATGACAGGTGAAATGAAAGAAGGCAAGTGAAAATGACAGGTGAAATGAAAGAAAGCAAGTGAAAATGACAATTGAAATGAAAGAAAATAAGTGAAAATGACGTGAAATTAAAGAAAACAAGTGAAAATGACGTGAAATTAAAGAAAACAAGTGAAAATGACAGGTGAAATGAAAGAAGGCAAGTGAAAATGACAGGTGAAATGAAAGAAAACAAGTGAAAATGACATGTGGAATGAAAGAAAACAAGTGAAAATGACATGTGAAATGAAAGAAAGCAACAAGGGAAAATGACAGGTGAAATGAAAGAAAACAAGTGAAAATGACAGATGGAATGAAAGAAAACAAGTGAAAATGACAGATGGAATGAAAGAAAACAAGTGAAAATGACAGGTGAAATGAAAGAAAACAAGTGAAAATGACAGATGGAATGAAACAAAACAAGAGGAAATGAAAGAAAATAACAGGCAAACTGAAAGAACATGTGAAGGAAAGAAAACAGGCGAATGCAAGAAAATAACAGGTGAACTGAATAAGAACAACAGGTGAACTGAATAAGAACAACAGGTGAACTGAATCAAAACAAGAGGTGAACTGAATCAAAACAAGAGGTGAACTGAATCAAAACAAGAGGTGAACTGAATCAAAACAAGAGGTGGACTCAGCGGTGCAGTGTGGACCACTCAGACAGGAAGTGTACGTTGAATTTACTCTCACAATACTGTTGTTATGATAGACTGGGTAAAAAATGCTATTTCATGATAATCTGGGTACAAAATACAGGTAATATGTTACACGAGATACAAAATACCAGTATTATTATACACTGGGTACTAAAAACCGGTATTATTATACACTGGGTACTAAAAACCGGTATTATTATACACTGGGTACTAAAAACCTGTATTATTATACATTGGGTACTAAAAACCGGTATTATTATACACTGGGTACTAAAAACCGGTATTATACACTGGGTACTAAAAACCGGTATTATTATACATTGGGAACTAAAAACCGGTATTATTATACACTGGGTACTAAAAACCGGTATTATACACTGGGTACTAAAAATCGGTATAATACACGAAGTACAAAAAAAATCTAAATATGGTCTCAAGTTTTGGTGCTTTTGTCTCGAGTTCATTGGTCATATTTTTTTTTTTTTTTGAGGGGAATGGTTGAGAGGGAAGAGGTTGTTGTAAGATAAGGGAGGGAGGAAGGTGTTATTGTGACAGTGGAGGAGGGTTTTGGGGCGAGAGGGGAGTTCTGTGTTGTGAGAGAGGGGAGGGAAAAGGGGGGGAGGGAGGGAGGTAGGAGGGGTGGTGTACTCTGAAAGAGGGGAGGGGCGGAAGGTGTTGAGGTGGGAGAGGGAAGGGAAAGGATGGTTTTATGGTTAGCGGGTATGTTTTGCTGTGAGGGGAAAGATTAGTAAATGAATGGTGTTTGGGTGGAAGTGGGAAGGGGATAAGAATATTAGATTAAAGGGGTAAATTGTGGGAGGAGGGTTTTGAGAGGGAGGGGAGAAGGATGTTGGTATGAGAAGGGTGGGGGTGTGCTGTGAGAAAGGGAAAGGGAAGTGTGTGCTCTTTAGAGAGGGGAGAAGAGGTGAGTGCTCTTAAGAGAGGGGAGGGAAGGGAGTGCTCATGAGAGAGTGGAGGGAAGGGAGTGCTCTTGAGAGAGGGGAGGGGAGGTGTGTGCTCTTTAGAGAAGGGAGGGAAGGGGAGTGCTCTTGAGACAGGGGAGGGGAGGTGAGTGCTCTTGAGAGAGGGGAGGGAAGAGGAGTGCCTTTGAGAGGGGAGGAGGAGGTGTTTTAGTGCAGAGAGGTGGAGGAGAGGAGGTGAGTACCCTTGAGAGAGGGAAGGAAGATGCTCTTGAGACAAGAGAGGGGAGGTAAGTGCTCTTGAGAGAGGGGAGGGAAGGAAGGAGTCCCCTTGAGAGAGGGGAGGGGAAGAGAGTGCCCTTTTAGAGAGGGGAGTGATTGAGTGAGGAGGAGAGGAGTGCCCTTGAGAGAGGGGAGGGAAGAGGAGTCCTCTTGAGACAGGGGAGGGGAGGTGAGTGCTCTTGAGAGAGGGGAGGGAAGAGGAGTGCTCTTGAGAGTGAGGAGAGGAGGTGAGTGCCCTTGAGAGAGGGGAGGGAAGAGGAGTGCTCTTGAGACAGGGGAGGGGAGGTGAGTGCTCTTGAGAGAGGGGAGGGAAGAGGAGTGCTCTTGAGAGTGAGGAGAGGAGGTGAGTGCCCTTGAGAGAGGGGAGGGAAGAGGAGTGCTCTTGAGACAGGGGAGGGGAGGTGAGTGCTCTTGAGAGAGGGGAGGGAAGAGGAGTGCCCTTGAGAGAGGGGAGGGGAAGTGAGTGCTTTTGAGAGTGAGGAGAGGAGGTGAGTGCCCTTGAGAGAGGGGAGGGAAGAGGAGTGCTCTTGAGACAGGGGAGGGGAGGTGAGTGCTCTTGAGAGAGGGGAGGGAAGAGGAGTGCTCTTGAGAGTGAGGAGAGGAGGTGATTGCCCTTGAGAGAGGGGAGGGAAGAGGAGTGCTCTTGAGACAGGGGAGGGGAGGTGAGTGCCCGTGAGAGAGGGGAGGGGAGGTGTGTGCTCTTGAGAGGAGGAGAGATGTGTGCTCTTGAGAGAAGGAAGGGGAGGTGTGTGCTCATGAGGGGAAGGGAGGTGTATGCTCTTGTGAGAGGGGAGGGGAGATGTGTGCTCTTGAGAGAGGGGAAGGGAGAGGTTGTGCTGTTGTGAGGGAGGGAGGGAGGGAGGAAGGGTGGTGTACTCTGAGAGAGGGGAGGGAAGAGGTTATACTGTTGTGAGGGAGGGAGGGAGGGAGGGGGGGTGGTGTACTCTGAGAGAGGGGAGGGAAGAGGTTATACTGTTGTGAGGGAGGGGAGGGAGGGGAGGGGGGGGTGGTGTACTCTGAGAGAGGGGAGGGAAGAGGTTATACTGTTGTGAGGGAGGGAGGGAGGGAGGGGGCGGTGTACTCTGAGAGAGGGGAGGGAAGAGGTTATACTGTTGTGAGGGAGGGAGGGAGGGAGGGGGGGTGGTGTACTCTGAGAGAGGGGAGGGAAGAGGTTATACTGTTGTGAGGGAGGGAGGGAGGAGGGGGTGGTGTACTCTGAGAGAGGGGAGGGAAGAGGTTATACTGTTGTGAGGGAGGGAGGGAGGGAGGGGGGGTGGTGTACTTTGGGAGAGGGGAGGGGAAAGGTTGTACTGTTGTGAGGGAGGGAGGGAGGAAGGAGGGGTGGTGTACTCTGAGAGAGGGGAGGGAAGAGGTTGTACTGTTGTGGAGGGAGGGAGGAGGGGTGGTGTACTCTGATAGAGGGGAGGGGAGAGGTTATACTGTTGTGAAGGAGTGGGGGAGGAGGGGTGGTGTACTCTGAGAGAGGGGAGGGGAGATGTTGTACTGTTGTGAGGGAGTGGGGGTAGGGGTGGTGTACTCTGAGAGAGGGGATGGGAGATGTTGTGAAGGAGTGGGGGGAGGGGCGGTGTATTCTGAGATAGAGTTTTTTGTATACATAAGAAATGTTAAAAGACGAGAGAGAGGAGAGATGTTGATGGGATGAAGATGATGGGATGAAGATGATGGGATGAGGGGTGTGGGTATTATGTCACTGCCAGATGATGATGATCAAAGGGGAGGGGGAAGGGGTACATCATATTGAAGGGAGGGGAGTTGGTGCTATATACCTGTGAAAGGATGGAAGGCCAGGAAATAAGAGGAAAGGGTGGTATGAAGAGTGATGGAATGGTAATAAGTAAAGGAAATGACAAAAAATATTATAATGTAGAGTTGATAAGAATGGAAGTGACAAAGGTGATCGGAATTAATGAAAGGAAAACAGGAAGAAGAGAATTTCTTTAATGTAATGGAACAATCTAACAAGACGAAAGGAACGGGGGTTTAAGAGACGGAAGGAAGAAACAGTGGAAAGGAAATAAAGAGGGAATGCCTGAGAAGAAATGGAAAGTGTGGAGAATGGTAGGTTAAACAATAACACGATTAGAGGCGATGGTGTTGGTAGTGGACGAGGAGAGCGAAGGGAAACAAACAGGTGAATTATTTTGAAGCTTGAGACTCAAAACTGCAAATAACTAAAAACATGAGAAAAACTGCTAGCTAAAAGAACAGAAGTTTGTCTCTGTTGATGCTAAAAAGTGGTGAAATATACGTAAACGAGGGACGGGAAAGACATTAAACTGAAGGAATAGAGAAGTGAGAGAAGAGACAAAGAGAGAGGGAGATGATTTACCTTAGCCAGGTTATTGCCCTTGAAGAGAGTATCAAAGGTAATTCGGTCATTAGGGTCATACGGTGGTTGGAAATTGGGTCTTTAACGAGCGCCGACTTTTAATTTGGGCATCCCATTTGCTCAAATAAATTTTCTTCGTGGATTTTTCTTCCTACCAAAGAGGCAGTGAAAGGGACACTTCTTTATTTTTATCTTGTCTTGAAGTGTAATGTACTGGGAAGGCTGGGAGAAGAAGGGGAGACAGAAGAGTGAAGAGGTTGATGGTGAATTGAGGAGTGAAGGGTTTGAAGGGAAAGATTATGGTGTTTTAAGGGGAAGGGATGAGAAGTTTAAAGGGAAAGATGAATAATTGGTTTGAAGACATAGAATTTCAGGTTTAAAGGGAAGGGGTTGAAATGTATGAGCAAGAGTGAGGGTTGAGAAGATGAGAATGAGGACTGAGAAGATGTGGAAAGTGAGAAGGGGTACAACCCCTGCTTTCTCTGTTTGTTTGTTTTTTACCCCTTGCACTGTTACACTCTATCTTTATTTTTCATTTTCTGTTAACTCTTCCTTGTCCTCTTTTAAGTTTTACACATTTCCCCTCTGTTTTTAATATGATATTCCATCTTCTCCTTTATCTATTTTCTTCCTCCCTCCCTCCTTCCCTCCCTTCTTCCCTCTCTTCCTGCAAGGACTCAAGTGCCCACCAGCGTCTCGACGACATTTAAAACTTAAGGAGAATAGTAGTGTGAATTCTTCACTTAATGATGGTGCACTGGGGATGGGAGAAGGGAGGTTGTTCTGGGATGGAGCAGAGATGGTTTTGGGGGTGTGGCAGGGGTGGGGGAAGTGGGGAAGTGGAAGATAGATTGATGTTAAGCCGATGGAAGACTAATGGACGGGTCGCGAATTGCCTCCTTTTGGCCACGAAAATCACCTTGTCTGTAGACGTGAAAAACTGCAATTCATCAACCACTTTTGAAAATCGTTCGAAAAGTCCCCCCTAGAATGATGAGTATGTTAGTTAGTTACTATTTTGTCCTAGGCACATGTCGATTGTTTGCGTGTTTGTGTGTGTGTGTTTGTGTGTGTGTGTGTGTGTGTGTGTGTGTGTGTGTGTGTGTGTGTGTGTGTGTGTGTGTGTGTGTGCGTGAGTGTGCGTGAGTGCGTACGCGCATGCGAGATTAGAAGGTCGTAATGTAATGGGATGCAGGTTGTTGTTGTAGTAATGTAGCAGCTTTCATCAGTGTACATGCAAAATTGGTACTGGGTGTGGCACTCGTGTAATGACACCACCTAGATTGGCACCACTGTTTTTCATTTTGAGAGTTCGTTGTAGTTTTTGTCATATACTCACCTAGCTGTGCTTGCGGGGTTGTAGCTGCAGCTCTTGGGCCATTCTTCATCTCTGATCCACCAGGTGCCTTTGATATCTAAACCCCATTGGTTCTACCTCACCTTCAATCCATATTTTTTTTCGTTCCGATTCATTTTGTCGCGTTTCTTTATATTTTGTACATTATATTTATTTCTTTAAAAACAGATACCTCACCCCAGACACATACTTCAGTTTCCAACGTACATTGTGAACAGTTAACATTGAAAGTGTTCATGCATATAATTCTAAGTCCACATCCATGTACTTGAATTGTTCCAGAGTTGTCGAGTATTGGATAGCATTGTCTCCTTGCTGAATTTATTTGGTCTTGGCTCATTACTTATTTTTTTCTTTATTAGTTGCTCAAAAAACATTCCAAAATTTTGTTGTTTGTTAAATGTTGTAAAAGATATTTCACAAAATCTGTAATTTTTGTGGGATCTAGGTTAGGTTAGGTAGGAAACAGGACAGCTGGAGCTTTTGGTCATCTGACCGAGACCTTCAGATGGCTTACTGGTCTACCTTTCTAAAAAAAACTATGGTAGTGAGTATTAAGTGGAATCTATTTTCACTTTTTTCCATCCATATGAAATTATATAATAATGATTTGCAGTCGTTCAAAAATTATTTATTTTCTGGCAGGTCACTGGCATTAATTACATGTGTTACAGAGTCCAGCACGAATACTTGTTTATCCCAGTAATAACCTTCATCGTTAGGAAATTCGCTTTTTTATTGCTGTTCTTGTTTTAAAGGAAAAATTCTCTTGTACAAACCAACAAGTAACCCTTAACATATCAAGTACTTGTCGAGGAGAGAGGTGAGTATATAGTTAGGTTGGTAGTCTTTGTGGATCCTTAAACTTGTATAAAATGGAGCTTTCGCTGATTCTTGGGTAGAATTACCCACACGGGTTTAGCTCTCCACAAATAAATATAATAATAATAATAATAATAATAATAATAATAATAATAATAATAATAATAATAATAATAATAATAATTTGTAGTGTCTAAATTATATTTATGGAAGCTCTTTATAAAAATCTAGATAAATACAGTCTATCCATTGATGTCGTTCCCGTATTTTTTCCATGAAAGTCACTATAAAACAAAATCCCGACATAAAGGATTTCTTTGATCTTAAGAAACTAACTTACATCCGGGTGTGGCATTACTCACCGCTTTTAACACGTTTCTTTTTAATGATTTTGCAAATATTTAGTCAACAATTCTGTAAAAACTGCCTGCGTTGAAACTTACTGTCTAACGTTTTGTTTTAAGAACATAAGAAAGTAGGAACACTGCATCAGGCCTACTGACCCATGCGAAGCAGGCCCATGTCTCTCCCCCCCGGATTAGCCCGATGACCCACCTAATCAGGTCACTTCCACTTAAGGAAGGAGCACCGCATCAGACCTAGTAGCACAAGCTAGTCAGGTCCAACTCACACCCACCCACACCCACTCATGTTTTTATCTAACCTATTTTTAAAGCTACACAGCGTTTTAGCCTGAATAACTGTACTCGGGAGTTTGTTCCACTCATCCACAACTCTATTATCAAACCAGTGTTTTCCTATATCCTTCCTGAATCTGAATTTTTCTAACTTGAAACCATTGCTGCGAGTCCTGTCTTGGCGGGAAATTTTCAGCACGCTATTTAAATCCCCTTTATTTATTCCTGTTTTCCATTTATACACCTCGATCATATCACCCCTAATTCTACGCCTTTCGATAAAGTGCAAATTCAGGGCCCTCAGTCTATCCTCATAAGGAAGATTTCTGATACATGGGATCATCTCTGTCATCCTCCTCTGTACGTTTTCCAGAGCATTTATATCCATTCTGTAATACGGTGACCAGAACTGAACAGCATAGTTTAAATGAGGCCTAACCAAGGATATATAGAGTTGAAGAACAACCTGAGGACTTCTATTATTTATATTTCTAGATATGAAGCCAAGAATTCTGTTAGCTTTATTGCGAAAACTAATGCTCTGTTGTCTTGGTTTTAGATTACTGCTAACCAGAGCTCCTAAATCCTTTTCGCAATCAGTAGTATTAAGATCTACATTATTTAGCTTATCTGTGGCACGGTTATTTTTCTCTCCAACATTTAAACTTTGCATTTGTCTATATTAAACTGCATCTGCCATTTCTCCGACCATTGCATCAGTCTATTCAGATCATCCTGAAGTGCTCTATGGTCCTCATTAGAGTGAATTGAACGGCCTATTTTAGTGTCATCAGCAAATTTGCTTATGTCGCTATTTATTCCCTCATCTATGTCATTTATGTAAATTGTGAACATCAAAGGGCCCAACACTGACCCCTAAGGAACACCGCTTGTGACGTGCCCCCATTCCGATTTTTCCCCATTTATGCAAACTCTCTGCTGCCTATTTGTCAGCCATGCCTCTACCCAGGAAAAAATTTCTCCTCCTATTCCGTGTGCCTTAAGTTTCCTCAATAGCCTCTGATGTGGAACTCTATCGAAACCCTTACTGAAGTCCATATACACAATATCATATTCATTACCATGATCTACCTCCTCAAACACCTTAGTGAAAAAAGTTAGTAAATTCGTAAGACAGGAACGCCCATTTGTAAAGCCGTGTTGAGATTCATTAATCAATTTATGCCTATCAAGATGGCTACGAATTGCTTCGGCAATTATTGATTCCATAAATTTTCTCACTATGGAGGTAAGGCTTATTGGTCTATAGTTCGAAGCTAAGGACCTGTCACCTGTCTTGTAAAACGTTTATCACTTTCCATTTATCCGTCAATTTACATACTCTGATACCAGAGAATTTCCGAAAAAAAATTAAGTGCATTATCAACTTAATCTTTTAAAACCCAGGATGATAAGCTGTGTGCTCCAACTGATTTGTATTTCTTAGGATCCATAAATATGGTGACTGTTGTTGTTGTTGTTGTTGTTGTGGTGGTGGTGGTGGTGACCTGTGGCAGTGGTGGCCGTCGTCACCCTGGACCAGTATTCAGCTAGCAAGAGTAGTAAATAGCGAGCAATTAACTTTGTCTATCCTTGAAGAATGACCTAATGTGTCTCCCTTAACGAAGACGACGACTACCACCAGTACCACCACCACAACCACCAAGACAGCCATCACCACCACCACCACCACCACCACCACCACCACCACCACCACCACCACCACCACCACCACAACCACCACCACAGCCGCCACCACCACAACCACCACCACAGCCGCCACCACCACAACCACCACCACAGCCACCACCACCACAACCACCAACACAGCCGCCACCACCACCACCACCACCACCCCCACCACCAACACCACCACCACCACAACCAACACCACATCCACCAAGACAGCCATCACCATCACCACAACAGCCACCACCACCACAACCACCACCACAGCCGCCACCACCACAGCCGCCACTACCACCACCACAGCCGCCACCACCACCACCAGCACAGCCACCAAGACAGCCATCACCACCACCACCACAGCACCACCACCACAGCCACCAAGACAGCCATCACCACCACCACAGCTACCAAGACAGCCACCACCACCACCACAGCCACCAAGACAGCCATCACCACCACCACCACAGCCACCAAACAGCCATCACCACCACAATCACCACCACAACCACCACCACATCACCACCACATCACCACCACCACAACCACAACCACATCACCACCACGTCACCGCCACTACCATCACCACAGCCACAACCAACAGCACAACCACCACAACCACCGCCACCACAGCCACCACCACCACCACCACTACCACAGCCACCACCACAGCCACGACCACCACCACCACAACCACCACCACAGCCGCCACCACCACAACCACCACAGCACCACCACCACAGCCACCAAGACAGCCATCACCACCACCACCATCAACACAGCCACCACCACAACCACCACAGCCACCACCACCACACCACAGCCGCCACCACCACCACCACCACAACAACCACCACCACAGCACCACCACCACAGCCACCAAGACAGCCATCACCACCACCACAGCTACCAAGACAGCCACCAAGACAGCCATCACCACCACCACCACAGCCACCAAACAGCCATCACCACCACAACCACCACCACGACCACAACCACCACCACATCACCACCACATCACCACCACCACAACCACAACCACATCACCACCACGTCACCGCCACTACCATCACCACAGCCACCACCAACAGCACAACCACCACAACCACCGCCACCACAGCCACCACCACCACCACCATTACCACAGCCACCACCACCACCACTACCACAGTCACCACCACCACCACCTTCCATCCCCAAACTTCGATGATTGGCTCCATCGTGGCGCTCCCATCTCCTTTACACCATCCTTCTCTGTCCTCTGCAATTCTTTTCTACCTCTCCCTCTTTTTACCCTTCTCTCCCTCGCTCCCTCACTTTCCCCAAGTGATCGCTGCTAACACTGTTTTTGATTAAAAGACAATCCTTAGCACGCTGCCCTTTAAATCCCTTATAATGCTTTTAAAATCCACTTACCCATTTCATCTTATCCTTTTCCTCCTCAGTTCTTCTTTCGGTCATCTTCCTCCTAAGGCTCTTCTTTGTTTTACTCTCTTTTCTTCTTTCTCGTTTTATTTCGTTTTTTTTTAACCTTCTTCTTCTCCTCTTCCTCATCTTCATTTTCTTGATTTTTCCTTCTCATTCTCATTCTTTTCTTTTTCTTTCTTCTCATCCCTCCTTACCTCTCTCCTCAGCTTACTATTAATTCTCTCTCTCTCTCTCTCTTTCTCTCTCTCTCTCTCTCTCTCTCTCTCTCTCTCTCTCTCTCTCTCTCTCTCTCTCTCTCTCTCTCTCTCTCTCTCTCTCTACGTATTCCATTATTCAGATCTCAGTTTGGTATAGTCTTTAAAATCGACCTTTTTTTTTTTCAGTTACCACGTAAAGACTCTCAGGTTTGATAACTGACGGCGTTGGCCAAGAAAATGAAGGCAGTAATTCATAAAATTGAAGGAAGTAGATGATAGAAATAAATTCAAGAATTCATCAAGATATATTGTTGAAAATGAAAGTAAAAAGTCATGAAAATCAAATGAAACTACGAATTGATGGCATTCGTGAGAATGAAAGCAGGTATTAGTGAAAATAAAAGCGAGAATTCGTGAAAGCGAATTTGTGAAGCTGAAAACAGGAATTCGAGCAAATGAAAGCAGGAATTCGTAAAAATAAAAGCAAGAATTCTCGTAAATTTAGACTTGCGCAAAATTATCGTTGTTGGATACAGCAAGTGTTTAAAAGTCTGTAAAAATGCAGCCACGAGGCAGTGTTGTAAAACTGTGGAAGTGACAAGGTGGTGGCTGTAACGGTTCACATGTAACATACACACTTTCCAAAAGAAACATTGAACGACGTTTCGGTCCGTGGTGGACAATGGACCATGGTCCAAGACCGATCAAAACGCCGCTTTAAGTTTTCCTATTCACAGAGATCTGTGTTGCACGTAACTGTCAGCCCTTGTAACATGTTACTTGATGTCTTCCTTGTAAATATTATTATTTTTATTATTATTATGACCTCCTACAACTGTAGGGAGTTATACATCGCCTGGGAACTAAGTGAACATCAGGTTTGATCTGTAGAGGGGGAATTTAGCTCCAGTTCCTTGGATCAAGAGTTGTTCAGCATCAAAGGATGCCCCTATTGAAGGAATAATATGTGAAAGATAACTTAAAGTTCTCCTCTCTTCCTCTGTCTTACCTTCACAAACTTTGTACGTAGTAAACTCAGAGCAAAGGAAAAAAAAAGCTTATCTACATGGGAAGAAATAGCTATAAAACGCGTGGCTACGAATACGGAAACACATTGGAGGAAAAACAAATACCTGATCGCTTTCGTGTGGTCGCTCACACATCTTCGGAGGATGTTCGTGTAAGCGCTTAAAATCGCTCAAGTATATTTTTTTACGGCAGTACTTTTTTTCCGCACATTTACGTATAGGTATTCGAATAACCCATATTTAACAGTACAGAAATAACGCGAATATTTTCAGTCTAACTAGAGACCTTCAGCGCCTGAGTAGAATCTCTAGTTACACTGAAAATATTTCTGTGTTATTACGTGTGGGTTATTCGAAAGTATTACCATTAGTCAGTGTATACATTATATGTAGGGAGCAACTACTTCGCCTCTCCCTCTCCACGATCTCATCTGCCCTCTCCTTCACCACGACCTCTCACCCCTCATCTAATACCTTCTCCATCCATCACTTCTCGCACCCTTCTCCCTCTTCATCAGGGTCGCTCACTTCCCTCAGATCATTAATTTACATAAAATATGCTAAAGGAGAAAGGTAACAGAGGACATGCTTGAGCTCTGGTTTACAAGTGGTAACGTCGTGTGGGTGAGAGATAAGTGAACCCTGCCACTTGTTGACACTTCTCTCCCGACAGTGCTGAGTTACTCAGCTTCTAATATACTAAGTGCCATATTTTTAATGGTATACAGTACCAACAAGTTGACGAATAAGACACATATATATCAGTGTTATATACCGACAAGTATGTTAATAAGACACATGCAGGTTATAGCATCTCGTTGAGATGTTTCATCCACCAGGGACTTTGTCAGTGGATAAAGTCTCTGGTGGATGAACCAGAGACACATACTGAGTTTTATTATATGTTAAATAAATGTACATTATCTACGTATCTTTATTGCTGAAACAGCAGGCTTCTTCAGTAGAATTCAGAGGTGATTTTTATACCAAAGGTAGTGGAAGAACTGAAGAAGTGATTTTAAGGTGTTGTGTTACAAAAAACGCGATTCTAAAAGCTTAGAGATCTCCAGTGAATACTAGAAAGGACTGCCCTTCTAGCATCCAGCCTGTTACTGGGTTTTCGTAACAAGTAGTCAGTATCCTTGTCCAATTATCCATTAAAATTCAGTAATATTCAATAGTGCTTATTACAACCCAGGATTCCAAATGGCCTGTTACCCCGGGTGTAATGGGTGCAAAATAAACACAGTAGAAAAAGTTTAGACTTATATTATCCTTCACCAATTTAGAACAGCAATATGTACAATTATGTACAGTGATAAGTATAGTGCACTCCACGGTAAGCAAGGCAGAAATAGAAGAAGCAAGATAGCAGACGGTGCTTCAACCAGCTCTAGAATGGGAATGACAAGGGCAGACAGGAGAGCGGTACCCACATAACCTCTGCGATTGCCAAAACCATCTTCTTATTGGCTAGAACCTGGTCACTAGTTGAACGACGGGGCCCCATCATCAACTCTTAGCAACCTGGTTCGCACATGGTTCGGCGCATGTGTACATGCGCCGAATAAAGGTTACGTACTCTTTGCATGCCACAGTGCTTCAGGATTACAACTGGTAGGCTACTAACTAGAGAAATTAAAATTTAATAAATTTATTAATCATTAAGTTGTCTAGAGGTATATTATCAAATTAAATTAAACAGCAATCAAAATAAAATCAATCTCTCGAGTTCAATATTATTGTGCTGAAAGCACATATCACATTTATAATTCTTAAGTACCGTCTGGTACATTAACACTTAATAAAATATTACAAATATGTACAAGTAAGTTTGTGTATGCGTGTAAGTGCTCTAAGTAGTTCACTATGTCTCCCGACTCGACTAGACTTAAGCAAGTG
>NC_091314.1:23723596-23728596 GCF_038502225.1 Cherax quadricarinatus
AGAGCACTTACACGCATACACACACTTGTACATATTTGTAATATCTTATTAAATGTTAATGTACCTGACGGTACTTAAGAATTATAAATGTGATATGTGCTTTCAGCACAATAATATTGAACTCGAGAGATTGATTTTATTTTGATTGCTGTAATTAATTTAATTTGATAATATACCTCTAGACAACTTACTACTTAATAAATTTATTAAATTTTAATTTCTCTAGTTAGTAGCCTACCAGTTGTAATCCTAAAGCACTATTGAACCATACTGAATTTTAATGGATAATTGGACAAGGATACTGACTACTTGTTACGAAAACCCAGTAACAGGCTGGATGCTAGAAGGGCAGTCCTTTCTAGTATTCACTGGAGATCTCTAAGCTTTTAGAATCGCGTTTTTTGTAACAAATGGGGGCCTGTCCGGGATGCTCTTGATCCAAGGTGTTGGAGAAATTGTCCAGTTTGACATACTAGTAACTATGATCAAACACTTTGAGTACTTTCCTAATCTGAAGACTTTGAGTTTAGTCTTGTACAACATACCAGGTGGATGTATGTACCTGACTGAGTCTCTTGATCCAAGGAGATGGAAATACTGTTTATGAGTTCTAACTCTAAGACAACCAACACTAAAATTCCTATTAGGATTATAGTTTCCCATAATCACTCTCTCGTAGTACAATTATTTTCGTGATGTATGCCAAAGTGAAACAGTTAATTGATACTCTGACTTTGTCTGAGTTAAGTACATTAAAACTTCAGACGTGTTGGCAAGTAGCCAAATATCTCGGTGTGACGTATAACAGGAATTACACCGCAGAAACTGTCAGAGCATTAATTAAAGATATATTGTTTCCTGCTCATACAGAGATGTCTGATTATGATTCAGATTCAGAAAGCCTAGTGTCACAATTAGGAAGTATGACTCTATTTGAAGTTGAAGAAAGAGCAACTAGAGCAGAAGTGAGCCTAGTGTCTGAGCCTAGTGTAGCTCAGTTCTCGCTCGCTCCTTCCTTCACTGACACTATAGTACAGAGTATAGCTGGTAGTATGACACAGCCTAATACTAGTACAGTGTATACTACACCTGTATTTACTTATCCTAGACCAGATCTAGACACTCTAGAGACGGCTGGACCAAGTGTCCGACCTAAGGACCGTCCAGACCATGTTAATTTCCCTACTCCTCCATTACCCACTGGTCCTATCTCTCAGGAACAGTTTGAGAGGTTTGAACGCCTCATTATGTTGCAGACTGCACAAATTGAGGCACAGAGGAGATTGAACGAAGAAGATTTCCAAAGAGAAAATGTTCGTCTGTTAAGACAACAGACTGATAGATCACAGGACACATTTAATGTGCAGAAAGCTGCATCCATGGTTCCTAAGTTTTTTGAAAGTGACTTAGACACATATTTTGATGTGTTTGAGAACCAGGCTCGTGCTATGAACTGGCCACGTAAGCACTGGGCAACATTGCTTCATACTGCTTTGACAGGAAGAGCTCAAACTTGTACGGCTGCTTTGCCATTTGCTAAGTACATTAGTTATGACGCTGTCAAACAAACTATTCTAGAGACGTATAACTTGTTACCTGTAAGTTATCAAAGAGCATTTCGTACGTTACAACGACGACAAGATCAAACTTGTGTAGAGTTTGCTCGTGAGAAAAAAGTTGCATTTGAGAGATGGTCTAGAGCTGCTAAGTGTAACAACTACGACAGCCTTGTTCAGTTGTTACTACACGAAGAGTTTAACAACTGTATGTCTGCTGACATACAAGAATATCTGATCGATCATACTACCTCAGATATTCTGGAAACTGCAGCATTAGCAGACAATTACGAGATTTCTCACAAACTTGTACGTACTAAAACACTCAGAAACAAGGTAACTAAAAATTGTCCTAGAAGTTGGCAACCTAAATCAGCTGCTCATTGCCGGCCTGATGTACCTGCTACTGTAACTTCTCGTACCTTTACCAGGAAAACTCACAATCCTGAATCTGTCTCTGTGGCTAGACAGAAATCTGGTATCGAGAAGAAGAAAGTTAAATGTACCTATTGTAACAGAAAAGGACATACTAGAGAGTATTGCTATAAGTTAGAAAGAGATACGAGAAACAGTCGTGCGGCTGGCGCCCCCACTCAAGTCGTATCCTCTTCCGAGCAACAAAGGCACCAAAATCCTAGCAATACCTCTGATCCTACTGTTTTAGATAATGTTACTCAGGATAGATGACTAGCGTCAGAAAGTGTATCTGACGAAAAGATTCGTTCAGCGATGAGTCCTTACTTTTCGAGAGATAAAGTAGGATTTGACGAATCACATCTAACTGAGATAATTTCTTTCAGAGACACTGGCAGTTATCTCACGTTATTAAGAGAAGATGTACTGCCCATAACTGACGATACCTATTGCAAGATAGATGTATTGTTAGAAGCCTATGGAGGGGCTGTTATAAAAGTGCCTCTGCACAAAGTTTATATTGAAACAAGCTATTATACTGGTTATATTTCAGTGGGTATATCCAGTGGTGTATTTCCCATCAGGTCAGTGGACTTGTTGATAGGGAACGATATCCTTCATGCTGGTATATGTAAAGAACCACTTGTGATTGATAATAACACTGATGATAATTATGCCATTGAAGCTTGTAGAGAGAAACCTATTTTATTTCCTCTCAGCGCAATTACTAGAGCTATGTCAAAGATTCAACAACCATCCTTGTCTCCTGTTGAGTTAGTGGATGACAATGATTTGGGGTTGAATATGTTGTTTAGTGACGCTCTGCGCCCAGGATCATTAACACTGACTCCCCCCGGTCATCAACCTAGTCAGGACACAACTGACGTTAAATTTCTAACTCATGATGATTTAATCAAGGATCAGTTTGTTGATCAGTCACTGGAAAGACTGAGAGATATAGCAGTTACTGAGAGTGAAGCAAAGGATCTCGATAATTGTTACTATTATAGTAACGGTGTACTGATGGAGAAAAATACATGTAAGTTGTCAGCTGATAGTGTTTCCACCACAGTCAAGAATCTAGTTGTGTTACCAGTTACATTTCGTGAACAAGCCATTGATTTTGCTCACAATAGTCCCATAGGAGGACATTTGGGTGTCAAGAAGACACTCGGTAAACTGGCAAAACATTTTACTTGGCCAAAGATGAAGGAAACAGTAGCTGATCATGTGCGACGTTGCCACGTGTGTCAAGTGACAGGCAAGCCAGCGCACACACCTCCACCTGCGCCTCTCATTCCTATCACCGTGCATGGTGAACCATTCTCACGTCTTATTATTGATTGTGTTGGTCCTTTGCCTAGAACCAAACTAGGAAACCAATACTTATTTACTATTATGGACGCTGCAACACGCTATCCCGAAGCTATTCCTATGAGAAAAATTAATGCTCGTGCTATTGTGAGAGCGCTGATGAAATTTTTCTCCCAGGTTGGATTGCCACGAGAGATACAATCAGATCAGGGATCTAATTTCACTTCTAAGATCTTTCGAGAAGCATTATCCCACCTAGGAATAAAGTCTGTACTTTCAACCAGTTATCATCCACAGTCACAAGGTGCTCTAGAGAGATTTCATCAGACACTGAAGTCCATGATGAGAGCTTATTGTGAACATTTTTCTAGAGACTGGGATGAGGGTATACCTTTTCTTCTGTTCGCTATGAGAGAAAGTGAGCAAGAAAGTCTCGGATTTAGTCCGTTTGAATTAATATTCGGACACCAAGTGCGTGGTCCTCTCGCAGTGTTAAAAGACGTGTGGACAGGAAAATCAAATCCATCATTGAGTACTTCACCTTCATTAATGCAGCAACATTTGACAGCCGCTAGAGAGCTAGCTTCGAAAAACCTAGTTTCAGCCCAAGCTAGAATGAAGCAACATTATGACAAGCGTGCTGTCTCTCGTTCTTTTAAAGCAGGAGATAAGGTGATGGCTCGGAAATTAGTACCAGGTCATGCTCTACAAGCCAGGTATGATGGTCCCCTGGAAGTAGTGAAAAAGCTTAGCGACGTAAATTATTTGGTACGTACGCCTGGGAAAAAGAAATCTAATCATGTGTACCATGTTAACCAGCTTAAGGCATACTACGCTAGTCCTCTACCTACTACTTCTATTCTTCCTAGGACAGAGGAAGAAAACGTCAGTCTACCTGACATCTCTAGAGGTATAGAGGTGCGTTTAGAAAATTCAGTGACTCTACAGTCACTAGACGATTTTCTTAGTAACCTTGGGATTGATAAAGCTGGTGATATTAAAAACATGATTTTGCATTTCCCTGAATTGTTCGGTGATGTTCCTAAACGTTGTACTCTGGGTGTACATGACGTTGATGTACAGGGAGCATCACCCATTAAGCAATCACCATATAGGATGAGTCCAACAAAGCATAAAGCATTGAGAGAAGAGGTTGATTTTCTGTTATCTCACGGACTTATTGAACGCAGTAAAAGTCCATGGGCATCTCCCTGTATTTTAGTGCCTAAACCTGACGGTAGTTTCAGGATGTGCACTGATTACAGGAAAGTGAACTCTGTCACCTTGCCTGATGGTTATCCTCTACCTCGCATTGACGACCTTATTGACCGTGTGTCAGGAGCCCAGTTTGTCAGCCGTTTAGATCTCTTACGAGGCTATTATCAAGTCCCGCTTACTGAACGTGCTCAAGAAATATCTGCTTTTACTGTTCAAGATGGATTGTTTAACTACCTCGTCACCCCCTTCGGCCTATGTAACGCGGCTTCTTCATTCCAACGTATAATGAACGAGTTGACCCACAACTTAGAAGGAGTAGAAGCCTACCTTGACGACTTAGTGGTGTACAGTGACGAGTGGGAACAGCACTTGACGCGTCTCAGAGCATTGTTTGAGAGACTGGCGCACTACAACTTCACTGTTAACTTAGCTAAATGTAGTTTTGGTCAAGCCAAGATTACCTATCTAGGCTTTTGTATCGGCCAAGGTGAGGTTGCT
>NC_091314.1:23733596-23736096 GCF_038502225.1 Cherax quadricarinatus
CACCATCACCACCACCACCACCACCACCACCACCACCACCACCACCACCACCACCACCACCACCACCACCACCACCACCATCACCATGTAAAAAAGGGAGAAGAATCTTCTGGCAGGGGTCGCCCTTCATGACTGAGGGTCACTTTTATGTCTCGCGTCGCTCTGCGTATCTGCGGTTCCTCTTCCAGGGTGGGGGGGGGGTCACCCTGAACAGGTGGAGTCACCCTGAACAGGTGGAGTCACGCTGAATGGGTGGGGTTACCCTGAATGAGTGGGATCACCCTGAATGAAGGGGGGGGGTCATCTTGAACGGATTGGGGGTCACCCTGAACTGTTTGGGGTCACCATGAACGGGTGGGGTCACCCTGAAAGGGTAGAGCCGCCCTGAACGGATGGGGTCACTCTGAAAGGGTAGAGTCACCCTGAACTGGTTGGGGTCACCCTAAACTGTTTGGGGTCACCCTGAACGGATGGGGTCACCCTGTCTAAAATATGCTTTCTAAAATCTGAGTTGTTTGTGAATATTGTTGAAACTCTGAAGTTTGACAACTTTTAAACACTTTCTTCTTTACACAATAATATCTTATGTGTAACAACACCTCGAGTTTGCTTCCTCAGCTAACTTATTGCACTTGTTTACAAATGATTACAACCAAAACGTTCTATGGTCATTGCTCATTTGCATCTGTGTATCTTCCAATGTCAGTCTGGCCGTGTTTATATTTTCGATATCTCTCTAATCCTGAAATGATGTGAGGTCTTAACCTGTCTACATATAATCGGCTATTTCAACCCTGCGTTGTGTGTTTATATTAGTTGGTGGTAGTGTGTGTGTGTCGTGGTCACCTGCTTCTCACCGACTTTGACACTCAACATATACATTAGTTTCTTTCATATATATATATATATATATATATATATATATATATATATATATATATATATATATATATATATATATATATATATATATCGCAGAAGAGAAAATTGGGCCGTGACCATCATGCTTCGGGGACCATGCAGATGCAAAGGCAGTATTTGTGTAGGAAGCTTCCCTTCAAGCAGCCCTGATTACTTTGCATTTATCTGTTTGACCCCTACGGGTTTGCGCTTCCTCATAAATATAATCACAGTAATAAACAATGAACCTTGTTGATCCATCACTGAGACTGACATCTCTGTCTCCTGGCTGTTGCAATATTCACAAGTTTATTCCCTTAAAGTTAATTCTTATTTAAATGCAACAAATTCTGCAAAGTTTTGTTAAGCTCTATTCTTTTTAGTTACTACGTCTTTACATTATTTACTAATGTTAGTAACAGTTATATTTTCCTATAATGAATTAGATTATTAAATGTAACATTATCTAACTGTAATGATTATTCAGCGTACATCATATACAACGTTGATATTGATGCTTTGCTAAAATTAATAGACATTAAAGAGGTGTGTGTGTGTGGAGCCTTACATGTGTAATCACTAGTCTCAGAGTATCAACCTCGCAGTGGTCAAGAATGCTGCATATCACCTGTTCACCATCACTCCACAATGATTTAATCCATAAAATAAGAGAAAATCCAAGCAAGCTCATAAGTTTTATATAGTGCAGCACTGGCTCACAAACAGTCAAGCTGGGATGGCCCGATCGCTGAAAAGGTGCTTGCCAACATGCAACATCAGATAGGGAGACTGCCCGTCTCCAGGCTGTGAACGCACATCACTCCGGGGACTTCCTCCAAACAGTTCCCATATCGGCAATGGGAACACGCCTCAACCCTAAGACTCTCCGTGTTGCAGTGGCTCTGCACCTTGCTGCCCCAATTCACACAGAATATACGTGTATTTGCGGCGAAGCGCAAGCAGACCAATACGGTCTACATGGTCTTAACTGTTCCAAAACCAAGGGCTGGCATGCAAGACACCATGAGGTCAACGACATCATTAAGAGAACCCTTGCTACAGCTGGATGCCCAGCCGAGAGGGAGCCCCGATCACTAGCAGCCAACAATACCCACAACCCAGCAAACTGCCCCGACGGGATCACCATCTATCCTTGGAAGAATGGCAAGCTCTTAGCATGGGACTATACCTGTGTGTCCACACTGGCTGACACCTATATCCATCACAGTGTGGGGCGACAGGGAGGAGCTGCTGACCACAGGGAGGAGTACAAGATCAGCAAGTACAGGGACATAAGCCAACGGTATCAATTTGTCCCAGTGGAATCAAAGACCTTGGGATCATGGGGAAAAAATGCCACACGTTTCCTTAAAGAATTGGGTTCCAGACTCATCGACACCACCAGGGACCCAAGGGTAGCCACTTTCATGTTCCAGCGCCTCAGGGTGGCCATCCAAAGGGTAAATGCTTGCTGCATACTTGGCTCGAGTCCGGCTTCGGAGAAGCTGGAGGAAATTCATGATCTTTAATACATTGTATCATTGTATTCATGTTTGTGTTTTTCTGTAAATGTATTCTGTTTATTTAATAAATGTTCACA
>NC_091314.1:23741096-23843596 GCF_038502225.1 Cherax quadricarinatus
AGATGTTTGTGATGGCGAGGGCATGCAGATGTTTATGTGATGAGGAGGACATGTAGATGTTTATGTGATGGCGAGGACATGTAGATGTTTATGTGATGACGAGGACGTATAGATGTTTATGTGATGAGGAGGATATGTAGATGTTTATTTGATGACGAGGGCGTTTAGATGTTTATGTGGCTATTGACTTGATGGCGAGGACACAGTGGATGTTGACATGAGGGCGAGGACACAGTGGATGTTGACATGATGTCGAGGACACAGTGGATGTTGACATGATGGCGAGGACACAGTGGATGTTGACATGAGGGCGAGGACACAGTGGTTGTTGACATGATGGCGAGGACACAGTGGATGTTGATATGATGGCGAGGACACAGTGGATGTTACCTGGAGTTTACCTGGAGAGAGTTCCGGGGGTCAACGCCCCCGCGGCCCGGTCTGGTATATATATATATATATATATATATATATATATATATATATATATATATATATATATATATATATATATATATATATATATATATATATATGCAAACAATCAATCGCAGACGGGCGATCTTAACTATGCAGGACAAGCCACGGGGGGGGGGGGGGAAATCTTTAGCTAAAGATTTCCACCCCCCCCGTGGCTTGTCCTGCATATGTATATATATATATATATAATGTGTGTATGTGGGGGGGGTGGGGGAAGGGATTTTTTAGAACACATTTCTCCAAATTAGGATACCCTGACTAGTTTATTGAACAAGGAGAAAGAAAGCAAACATCAGCTATCACAAAACTTCAGTTTACAAAAACCCGACCCCATCCAGCTAATCTCAACTCATGGTACACTGCCACCAAGGCACAGTCAGTCGTCTCAACAAAGTAACCAACATAATCACGTTCAGTCCCAACAAACTAGATAATCTTTTTTTCCAAGAAACAAACATTCAGCAAGGTAAGACATACCAGATACCATGTACAGACTGCAGCCAAACATACATAGGGCAGACAGGACGACCACTATCTACAAGAATAATTCAGCCATTTTTCAACAAGTCACCATCAACAATCACAATATTCATTGGGAAGCTGTCACCATCAAACACAAATCACACTGCAGATACAAACGCAAAATCATAGTATCTGCCCTCATGCCTACCACTACCAATTTCAACATCTTACAGGGACAGTGCAAACCAGACGTCATTTCAAAAGTCGCACTCATCAAGTACATAACAGCGTCCAATCTAACACTGAACACCAGCACAACATCAGAGATTACATTGCACATATGAACTTCCTACCCAGATTTTAGCTTCGCTTCAGGACCTGTCTTCTTATCCACCAACTGCTTGACACGTCCCTCCACTCACGTGTACGGGGTGAGGTGTAACGTTACCTATATATTCTTGTCCTCATTTTATTTATGCATCTGTTAAAGAGGATCCCAAAATGGGATCGAAATATACTGACCAACTAATCTTCTTTGTTTCTGTCTCCATGTGGGTTATTAGTGAGCATATATATATATATATATATATATATATATATATATATATATATATATATATATATATATGCATATATATATATATATATATATATATATATATATATATATATATATATATATATATATATATATATATATATATATATATATATGCATATATATATGCATATATATATATATATATATATATATATATATATATATATATATATATATATATATATATATATATATATATATATATATGCAGGACAAGCCACGGGGGTGGAAATCTTTAGCTCAAGTACTTTCACACTTCTCAGTGCGTCATCAGAAGCTGTGCAATGTTGCAAGCGAGCAACCAAAGCAGGGAGAGAGGTCTCAGAGTAGCTTAGGTGTCACTGTCCACGGTTACCCTTAGACCTTAGACCAGACGTTATATATATATATATATATATATATATATATATATATATATATATATATATATATATATATATATATATTTATATATATATATATATATATATATATATATATATATATATATATATATATATGTCGTGCCGAATAGGCAGAACTTGCGATCTTGGCTTAAATAGCAACGCTCATCTTGCCATATAGGACAAGCGAAAATTTGTGTATGCAATAATTTCGCCAAAATCATTCTGAACCTAACGAAAAAAATATATTTCACTGTGTTTGTTTAGTATTAAAATACTGTAAACAAATTTAAAATATATTTAGTTGGATTAGGATAAAATAAATTGCTCTTGTTATAGTAAGGTTAGGTAAGTTTTCTAAGATTCTTTTGGTGCAAAATTATAAATTTTTATATTAACATTAATGAAAAAAATATATCTTTAAACGTATAAGAAAAAATTTTAGAAAGGACTTAATTTTAAATGAGTTCTTGCTAATTGACCAGTTTTACATATTCGGCACGACTATATATATATATATATATATATATATATATATATATATATATATATATATATATATATATATATATATATATATATATATATATATTATAGAAGCGGCGATGAATAATGATGACAATGGCGATGGTGACACTGGTGGCGATGATAGTGATGGTGATGGCCATGGTGGTAATAGTGATGATATTGGTGGCCATGGTAGTGATGGCAGTGATGGTGGTAATAGTGATGATGTTGGTGGCCATAGTGGTAAGAGATGATGTTGGTGGCCATGGTGGTGATAGTGATGATGATGGTGGCCATGGTGGTAAGCCGCCGCTGAGCGCCTGGGTAATAGCCTCAACATCCTCTCCTGATTTATATGGAAAACGAGAATTGCAGTAAGTGGATTCCTAAACAATTTTCCTCCAGTGTAAGTAGATTGTGGCGGTAAGGTGACGAACGTGAGAACGGAGGGTGAGGCAAGATGAGAGAGATAGAGAGAGAGAGAGTTGAGAAGAGAATAAATAGAGGTTGTGGAATAAATTTAGAAAGATGAATTATGTAAAAGGAAGATGAGAGGGGTTACAGCATGAAGAGGAGGAATGGAGGGAAAGATAATGATGATACTAAAAAAAAGAGACAGAAAAAGAAAGGCTATGTGAAAAACAGATGATGAACAGAAAAAGAAACGGCAAGTTGAGATTACTGTTGAAGGAGCAAGAAATGCTGGACGTGTTGTTGTAAGAGTCACAACACTCTCATAGTGTTGGAGGTTATGTTTGTGATGGAGATGTAATGGTTGTAGTTGGGTTGTGGCTGGGGCATGTGGTGGGAATGGTGGTGCTAAAGGTAGTGGTAGTTATTATGGAGTTGCGGTGATAATATTTGGGGTGTGGGTTAGGAATATGGTTGGACAGTGTTGGCGAAGGGGATTGTAAGGGTGGTGGTGGTGGCGATGGTGATTTGGTTGTGACAGCATTTTGAGATGTTGCTGGTGGTGAAATGGTGGTGATGGCGGGGGTGATTTTTGGTGTTAGAATATTCATATTTTTTTTTTACCTCTCACCATTTGAGATAAACAATGTGAATATAAAAAAACACTAATGAGAAGTACTGACGTGACCATATAATATTAAATACTGGCAAATGTGAAATAAAACATACGCAGTTTTAGGATATTTTATTGAGGAAACATTTTTGCACTAATGACCTCTTCAGAGGTAACGACAGGACAAGTTTATATAGTGGTAGAGGTGAGGTGCACAGAGGTGACACCAGTACAGTTACGAAGCAGTGGGTAGAGCAGCTGGTGTGGCATGGGTCACTACACCAGTTGCAAAGCTACAAAACTTCCTATATTAGGTGATGATGGTTTCCTGGTGGTGAAGAATTAATTTGGCTAAGACTTCGGAAATAATAAAGCTGCCAGTGTTCTGGGCAACAGTGTTGATAGCTGCAATAAAAGATCTCTCCAGATATCGTCTCGAAAATCTTTTATGTTGTGAATATTATAGTAGATGACGCAGGCATTGTATTGGTCATTCCTATAAAATGAGTTTCGGTACTCTCTTATACGTTGCTCGAAGCATGTACACATCTACTTTACAGTCGGTAAGTCTTATCGTGGTGGACATCATAGTGGCTACCTCATCGTTACATCTGACGTGTTGGTGACATTAGTAGTTATTTCATCAACTGGCAGGACAAGAAAACTACCAGGCGAGCGTTGCTACTTAACTTCTCCAATCATTAATAAAGTTTGGTAGCAATGATGTTATACAATACCGACAAGATGATGAATAACACATATGCACAGCACCTGTGTATCTTAATTTTGGAAACATTTCGCCAGCCAGTGGTTTTATCATTTCAATACTCGTCTTCTACTGCTTCCAGTTCTAAAGCCTTCAAATAAAATCTGTATTGAATTGATAAAGCCACTGACTGGCGAAGCGTCTTCATAGTTAAGATACGCAGGTGTTTCACATGTGTCTTATTCATCATTAATATAGTTGGAAAGACACTGGCGCTGGGTGAACATATGATGAATGTAAGTACATTCATCTTCGAGGAAAGTGGGCTGGATATGTTGTGTCCTCTAAGATAATAACTGACCACCCTTCTCTTTGTCCTGGGTTGTGGTGCGAAAAATAAAGCAGCAAGTGGTCTTTATTAGTTAAAGGGACGTTTATCCCCGTTCCTTATGAATACTACATCAAGGAAGAGGAGCTGTTCATCTTGTTCCTCCTTTATAGTAAGTTTAATAAAATGCTCCATGCAGTTGAAGTTGTATAGTATGACAATTGTGTCGAGTCGTCTGGATGTAATGACTAACACATCATCTACATAGCACAGCCAGATTATGCCCCTCGGGATGATAAACTTCAAACGTTCCTCCTCCAAATATTCCACGAACAGTTTAGCTGAGACGGCACTGACTGGCGAGCCTATGACCATCTTAAAGCACTGTCTGGAGTCTCTAAAGGTAAAATCCGTTGAAGTTGAATCTATGCTTAACTTCAGTTGGCAATGGGAGGTTCAAGTTGTGGGTGATGTTAGACGAAATAGAGCGATGGCTTGTGAATAAAGTAGTAGCGTTGAAACTAACAAATATACGTATACTAATAAGCATACGTGACATTAACGTTAAGAACAAGAATCCTGTTAGTTTTGTCATTACATCTTTATTTACCAGGGTCCTCACTGCACAAGCCACCGCCCGACTTCGCCGTAAGGTCGCCGACAATTTGAACCTCCCACTAGTGGCTAAAGGTTTCATCCCTTTTGCGGCCTTGTGTTAGACCAGACCTCCGGTTGGTTGACTGATCATTCAGGCTGTTGGTAAAAGAAACACGCTGACATGATAGTGTTTGCAGAGACAAACCTAGGGGGAGTAATACATTCTTCCCTGAGGGATACCATATAAGGGAGGAGATAGAAGACAAGGAAGGTTAAGAGGTGGTGCTTCGAAGAACTTGCTAATCTGGTAGCTTAAGGGGACAATATAGCCGGAAAATAATCTTAATACTTTCACCAAGCAACAGGAGTCTAGTAAATCACATAACTCCTAGGACCTGGTGCCACAAGCTCCGTGACGAGAGCTGTTAGTGTAACCATCCACTACGTTCACTGCCACTATAAACTAAAGACTCGGGTGGCCCACAGGGAAGTTAGAGAGTGTTTATTTAGTTTTTGGGTATTAGAGAAATGGATTGAGCTAGACGAAGTGGTAGCGGAGGAGAATTTCATTCGCAACTTCGGGAACAGGTATGATAAGACCAGTCAAGGTAGATTAAATTTCGGGACCAGGAGCGCAGTCTCGCTTTCCAAGTACATAACTGGGTATGTAAACACAAAAAAATAAGATGGGCAACATCGTCCTCGAGTTGGCTACCAATTTATGGATGTTGGGAATTTTGTGTGTGCTTTCCACTTGGAAATATTCAAGTCATACACAGGAAGAAAGACCTTTGCTGCGCAGATTCTCTCTCTCTCTCTCTCTCTCTCTCTCTCTCTCTCTCTCTCTCTCTCTCTCTCTCTCTCTCTCTCTCTCTCTCTCTCTCTCTCTCTCTCTCTCTCTCTCAGAGTAAGATACAAGCAGAAAAAGAGTTTACATATACATGTATGAATATGGGATTATCTTACGTCTTTGTGATTACCTGTTTCTAATTAGAGTTAGACTCATGGTGTTCCACTTTACTGCTTAATCTACCGTGAAGCACTGAAGAACCTGGTGTTGTTTTGGACTTAGTAGCTCCTCAGGCAATCCATTCCATTGTTCTAAAATTCTGTGAAGAATTAAATTCAAGCATCGATTTGCAACCACTGTTATTTTAGTTTACGTCTGTGGATTCTTACTCTTCCTGTCGATGGTGCTAAGAAATCTTTATTTTTCTCTATCCTTTATAACCATGGTTATCATGTTTCATCTTTTATGACCTTATAAATATTGATAAAATTACCAACAACATGTTAGGCAAAAGGACAGAAGAGCAAGTAATGGACATTTTCTATGGCTACTCTTCGCTCTCCATTGTATTGACTTGATAAAACTGCTAGAGAAGGAAACTTAGTCGTAATAAAAGTCTCATTATTTACTCTTGTGACCTTTTACTTAACATTTTATAGCCATGAAGAGAGTTTGCAGTCACGTGACTCGCTCAGCTGTGTAAGCCATTGTTGCCGGTCAAATACGCCTTTTTTTCATTTAGTAGCTGTCGGGTATGATCAAACTATAATGTATGGAATAAACACGGCAGAAGGTAGACAGATATTAATAAAATACACAGAGTTTTATAATGTATATGAAAATGGAATTAAACAGTTTATTTCCAATAGGAATATGAAACTGAATAATGAAGAAAGGTTTAATGGATGGTGTTGAAGAGCAGTGAACAAAAAATAAAAGGCTTGGAATCAACATAGGAAGCAGACCAATCAAGAAACTTTATCAAAGATTCAAGAAGGCTAGAAATGAATATGCAAATTTCAAGACAGAGGAATAAAGAAGATTTAAAAAAGAAATACGTAGTAGAAAAGAACAAGGAAGAACCAATCCTTCAATTTAAATTAAAAAAAAAGGCTAATCGTTAAAAGACAAATAATAAGAATAACTGATGACTGAAAAATCAATGAGGTAGAGGAAGAAATGAGAGAAGTGTGACAAAGAAAGTTACAATGTGTTTTTACTATATAAGGGATTTTTTCATGTACGAGTTTGTGAAAGTAACACTGCGGTTACCGACGACACAATGCCTCTTACACAACCAGAATTCGTGATTTACGGAGAGAAAGTAGGAGTTTCAAGCGGCTGTGGTAAGTATACCAAGTGACTCAGGTTTTGTTTACACCTGTGAAACTTGCTGTGAAATCTTCCGAATCTTGAGTGAGTGACATGTATATCTGCCATGGACACAACCCTTCATGATGCAGAGTAGAGACGATGAAGGAGTTAAATCACGGAGAGCTTTAAATAATTCCAAGTTGGGTGGATGAATGATGCCATGGTATGGCACGAAGAGGCTGGTTGAATGATGTTATTGTACAAGCTGGATGAATGATACCATGGTACATCCTTGTTGAATGATGCCATGTTACAGGCTGAGTGAATGATGCCATGGTACAGTGAGTGAATGATGCCATGGTACAGGCTGAGTAAATGATGCCATGGTACAGGCTGAGTGAATGATGCCATGGTACAGTGAGTGAATGATGCCATGGTACATCCTGGGTGAATAATGCCATGGTACAGCCTGGGTGAATGATGCCATGGTACATCCTGGGTGAATAATGCCATGGTACAGCCTGGGTGAATAATGCCATGGTACAGCCTGGGTGAATGATGCCATGGTACATCCTGGGTGAATGATGCCATGGTACATCCTGGGTGAATAATGCCATGGTACAGCCTGGGTGAATGATGCCATGGTACAGTCTGGGTGAATGATGCCATGGTACAGGCTGAGTGAATGATGCCATGGTACATCCTGGGTGAATAATGCCATGGTACAGGCTGGGTAAATGATGCCATGGTACAGGCTGGGTAAATGATGCCATGGTACAGGCTGGGTGAATGATGTCATGGTACAGTCTGGGTGAATGATGCCATGGTACAGTCTGGGTGAATGATGCCATGGTACAGGCTGGGTAAATGATGCCATGGTACATCATGGGTGAATAATGCCATGGTACAGGCTGGGCAAAGGATGCCATGGTACAAGCTGGGTGAATGATGCCATGGTACAGGCTGAGTGAATGATGTAATGGTACATGCTGGGTGAATGATGCCATGGTACAGGCTGGGTGAATGATGCCATGGTACAGGCTGAGTGAATGATGTAATGGTACATGCTGGGTGAATGATGCCATGGTACAGGCTGGGTGAATGATGCCATGGTACAGGCTGGGTGAATGATGCCATGGTACAGGCTGAGTAAATGATGCCATGGTAGAGGCTTAGTGAATGATGTCATGGTACAGGCTGAGTAAATGATGCCATGGTACAGGCTGAGTGAATGATGCCATGGTACAGGCTGAGTAAATGATGCCATGGTAGAGGCTGAGTGAATGATGTCGTGGTACAGGCTGAGTGAATGATGCCATGGTACAGGCTGAGTGAATGATGCCATGGCACAGGGTGAGTAAATGATGCCATGGTACAAGCTGAGTAAATGATGCCATGGCACAGGCTGAATGAATGATGCCATGGTACAGGCTGAGTAAATGATGCCATGGTACAGGCTGAGTGAATGATGCCATGGTACAGGCTGAGTAAATGATGCCATGGTACAGGCTGAATGAATGATGCCATGGTACAGGCTGAGTAAATGATGCCATGGTACAGGCTGGGTGAATGATGTCATGGTACAGGCTGAGTAAATGATGCCATGGTACAGGCTGAGTAAATGATGCCATGGTACAGGCTGGGTGAATGATGCCATGGTACAGCCTGGGTGAATGATGCCATGGTACAGGCTGAGTAAATGATGCCATGGTACAGGCTGGGTGAATGATGCCATGGTACAGGCTGGGTGAATGATGCCATTGTACAGGCTGGGTGAATGATGCCATGGTACAGGCTGAGTAAATGATGCCATGGTACAGGCTAGGTGAATGATGCCATGGTACAGGCTGAGTAAATGATGCTATGATACAGGCTGGGTGAATGATGCCATGGTACAGGCTGGGTGAATGATGCCATGGTACAGGCTGGGTGAATGATGCCATGGTACAGGCTGGGTGAATGATGCCATGGTACAGGCTGGGTGAATGATGCCATGGTACAGGCTGGGTGAATGATGCCATGGTACAGGCTGGGTGAATGATGCCATGGTACAGGCTGGGTGAATGATGCCATGGTACAGGCTGGGTGAATGATGCCATGGTACAGGCTGGGTGAATGATGCCATGGTACAGGCTGAGTGAATGATGCCATGGTACAGGCTGGGTGAATGATGCCATGGTACAGGCTGGGTGAATGATGCCATGGTACAGGCTGGGTGAATGATGCCATGGTACAGGCTGGGTGAATGATGCCATGGTACAGGCTGAGTGAATGATGCCATGGTACAGGCTGGGTGAATGATGCCATGGTACAGGCTGGGTGAATGATGCCATGGTACAGGCTGGGTGAATGATGCCATGGTACAGGCTGGGTGAATGATGCCATGGTACAGGCTGGGTGAATGATGCCATGGTACAGGCTGGGTGAATGATGCCATGGTACAGGCTGGGTGAATGATGCCATGGTACAGGCTGGGTGAATGATGCCATGGTACAGGCTGGGTGAATGATGCCATGGTACAGGCTGGGTGAATGATGCCATGGTACAGGCTGGGTGAATGATGCCATGGTACAGGCTGGGTGAATGATGCCATGGTACAGGCTGGGTGAATGATGCCATGGTACAGGCTGGGTGAATGATGCCATGGTACAGGCTGGGTGAATGATGCCATGGTACAGGCTGAGTGAATGATGCCATGGTACAGGCTGGGTGAATGATGCCATGGTACAGGCTGGGTGAATGATGCCATGGTACAGGCTGGGTGAATGATGCCATGGTACAGGCTGGGTGAATGATGCCATGGTACAGGCTGGGTGAATGATGCCATGGTACAGGCTGGGTGAATGATGCCATGGTACAGGCTGGGTGAATGATGCCATGGTATGCTATGTACATGATAAGAAAAATGCTGCATTATTACTGCTAGAGTAAGTGCCATTTACATATTTTCATTTTTCATTGCAGTATAATTATTATTATTTTGAATATCTCAATGTTTATGAACCCATGTAACTTGTATTAGTTATTTACTAAAAATATATAAACATTTGATTGCTGGATCTAATTAAAATATCCACACAAATGTCCACAAATCCGAGTGAAGCAGCTGGGTGCCACTGTGATGAGTCAGGTAGTATTGCGCCCCCTGAATGGGTCCCAATGTATATAATGTACATTTGATGTATATTATCTTTCATATAATTTTATATTGCTGATATTTTCATTATTAACTAAGCTGAAAATGTATTGCTTTATATTATTATTTGACTTAGCTATGTCATTAGGTAGGATGTAACATTTACACTTCACTGTGCTCGCTGTTTGAGAGTTGTGGTTGACGGTCCACATTGGTTAACTACCTTGGTAACTATCGCTCGCTTGTTTGTGTTAGGCTGTACCTGGTGCCGTAGCTGGGTAGCACAGGAAAGTCACATGATCACACCTGATGTGCGGCCTCTTGTCGAGAAATCGTTCTCTCTCTTGTCTGCTGGTCCTTGTTCGACCAACACCTCTCTCTCCATATCTCTTGTCTCTGACTGTTTGTTCGTTATTTAGACTCTGTTTTGGTAGAGTATGATTTCGGTGGTAATAGATAGTAACTCCTCTGTGTAATAGAGCATAGTTCAGACTTTGTGATTTTTTGACGTTTTGTTGAGGTTGTTTGTCGTACTGACCCTCTAAGTTAACCCAGGTCCCAAGCTACATCTTTTAAGATATTTTGTGCATCTATATATATATATAGTATATATATATATATATATATATATATATATATATATATATATATATATATATATATATATATATATATATTTGTTTTATATTTATTATTATTGGAAGGAGATTTAGTTAGATTTAATCCCCTGTGGTTATAATGTGTCCAAACACAGGTACTGTATACACTACAAAGAGACAGAAGCTTTTGACGACGTTTCTGTCCTGTTTGGACTGTTTACAAAGTCACAATGACAAACGAGAACGAGGGAGCTGCTGTGAGCAACTCTCAGCTATGTTGTATGACAGATATACCAACAGTCATTCAGAATACCCAGGACTCACCACGGAGCATGTCATAACCAAGGTAATGAAAGTATATGCCATACACGTTTTTAGTATTCTCTCTGTCTCTCTCTCTACTCTCTCTCTCTGTCTCTCTATCTCTTTCTTAGTCAGGCTTTACAGGTATAAGTTACGACCTTGTATTATAGTAGTACTCGCATATTACCGGTGACACTCAGAGGTGGTGGTATGTTGGCAGTAATTTACCTAGTGTGGTCACCGAACCATTGCTACACAAATTACTCAAAAACGAACAATTTACAAAGTCTGGAAAATGGCACGCTTAGACCCATATAAATGAACCAAGTTAAATTTTGCGAGGAATTTCTATAAAGAACAAACATTAAATTTTGCCTTTGATGAGAGAGAGTGAGAGAGTGAGAAAGAGAACGAGAAAGAGAGTGAGAGAGAGAGTAAGAGAGATATTGTCTTCAGTATTTTTTTTAAGTTTCTGTTTTTGTTATATCTTCATGTTTTTAAATTTGCTAATATTGTAAAGCTCCAGTGTCTCTCCATGCTGTTTTATTTGCTATTGTGGGATTATATGGGATTTTGATGCTTGTGGAGTTCAATGGGATTTCGAGGTTTATGGGATTATATGGAATTTTGAGATTTATGGGAAGAATTCTAGGGAATCTTGAGAATTATGGGGAGAATTCTGTAGAATTTTGAAAAATATGAGAATTATGGGGAATTTTGAGGTTTATGGGATTTATGGAATTTTGAGAATTTTACATACTTTTAGGCAATTTGATTTTAAGGGATTTTTCGGGGGTTTCCAGGTTATAAGGCTGTGTATAATGGGACGTCAGAAATATTGCTGGAAGAACTAGTATATAAATTTCAAAGAGGAAACTGGATCACATCTTGGGGTGCCAGATCAACCAAGCTGTGATGGATATGTACGCCGGCGTGCCCGGCAACAGCTTGGTCGACCAGGATGTGCTGGCCAGATCGACCTGGTCAGCAGGGAGGCCTGGCCAAGGGCTGGTCCAGGTAAGTAGGAAACCTCCAGAAAAAGATCACACGTAAATTACAGTATATAATCCCATAAGTCCTTCTCTGTGCTTGACGTTTTAAGCACTTGGTCACAAAATCAATATTTTATATGACCTTTATATACATTAAATGTTATTGTTCAATTATAATTACATTTATTTAAATTTATCTCCGCGTTCTTGCAGAGATTTTAATACCATTGTGATTTTTAGCTTTACGTAAGAGTAATGCGTTATCTGTGAACATGTTGGTAATACTGTTATTTACATAAGAGTAATGCGTCATCTGTGAACATGTTGGTAATACTGTTATTTATATAAGAGTAATGCGTCATCTGTGAACATGTTGGTAATACTGTTATTTACATAAGAGTAATGCGTCATCTGTGAACATGTTGGTAATACTGTTATTTACATAAGAGTAATGCGTCATCTGTGAACATGTTGGTAATACTGTTATTTACATAAGAGTAATGCGTCATCTGTGAACATGTTGGTAATACTGTTATTTACATAAGAGTAATGCGTCATCTGTGAACATGTTGGTAATACTGTTATTTACATAAGAGTAATGCGTCATCTGTGAACATGTTGGTAATACTGTTATTTACATAAGAGTAATGCGTCATCTGTGAACATGTTGGTAATACTGTTATTTACATAAGAGTAATGCGTCATCTGTGAACATGTTGGTAATATTGTTATTTACATAAGAGTAATGCGTCATCTGTGAACATGTTGGTAATACTGTTATTTACATAAGAGTAATGCGTCATCTGTGAACATGTTGGTAATACTGTTATTTACATAAGAGTAATGCGTCATCTGTGAACATGTTGGTAATACTGTTATTTACATAAGAGTAATGCGTCATCTGTGAACATGTTGGTAATACTGTTATTTACATAAGAGTAATGCGTCATCTGTGAACATGTTGGTAATACTGTTATTTACATAAGAGTAATGCGTCATCTGTGAACATGTTGGTAATACTGTTATTTACATAAGAGTAATGCGTCATCTGTGAACATGTTGGTAATACTGTTATTTACATAAGAGTAATGCGTCATCTGTGAACATGTTGGTAATACTGTTATTTACATATGAGTAATGCGTCATCTGTGAACATGTTGGTAATACTGTTATTTACATAAGAGTAATGCGTCATCTGTGAACATGTTGGTAATACTGTTATTTACATAAGAGTAATGCGTCATCTGTGAACATGTTGGTAATACTGTTATTTACATAAGAGTAATGCGTCATCTGTGAACATGTTGGTAATACTGTTATTTACATAAGAGTAATGCGTCATCTGTGAACATGTTGGTAATACTGTTATTTACATAAGAGTAATGCGTCATCTGTGAACATGTTGGTAATACTGTTATTTACATAAGAGTAATGCGTCATCTGTGAACATGTTGGTAATACTGTTATTTACATAAGAGTAATGCGTCATCTGTGAACATGTTGGTAATACTGTTATTTACATAAGAGTAATGCGTCATCTGTGAACATGTTGGTAATACTGTTATTTACATAAGAGTAATGCGTCATCTGTGAACATGTTGGTAATACTGTTATTTACATAAGAGTAATGCGTCATCTGTGAACATGTTGGTAATACTGTTATTTACATAAGAGTAATGCGTCATCTGTGAACATGTTGGTAATACTGTTATTTATTACTTCTGACATATAAAATAAAAATATTAGTGTGAGACTTCTTGGAGACATTATCATCCATGAGGTAATTTCTCGATTTTTATATTTTTCTAATCATATCTGATTTTCTCTAAATATTCTCATACTTTTCACTCATTCTCTCTCATTTCTCTCTCTCTTTCTCTCTTATCTAATCTGAGCCGTGTGTAGTAAACTCATTTAACTTCACAACAACACCACTAACAAGCCATTAGGCTCTGACCCCTTACATTAATAAGAGCTCTCTTCATGCTGTGAATAAACTCTGCTCTATTATAGGTATTACGGGAAAAATACCTAAAGCTAAAATAGATTTTAATTGCGGGAAACAAATGTTTCAATTTTACAGTAATAAACTAAATCTTAGGCATTAATGATGTTATTGATTTTTTTTAGTAGTATATGTTATGAATTTTTATGAGGATATACATGACAATAATAACAGTAGCACCACCGTCAGCAACTATGGTAGCAATAGCACCACCGTCAGCAACTATGGTAGCAATAGCACCACCGTCAGCAACAATAATAGCAATAGCACCACCGTCAGCAACTATGGTAGCAATAGCACCACCGTCAGCAACTATGGTAGCAATAGCACCACCGTCAGCAACTATGGTAGCAATAGCACCACCGTCAGCAACTATGGTAGCAATAGCACCACCGTCAGCAACTATGGTAGCAATAGCACCGCCGTCAGCAACAATAATAGCAGTAGCACCACCGTCAGCAACTATGGTAGCAATAGCACCACCGTCAGCAACTATGGTAGCAATAGCACCACCGTCAGCAACTATGGTAGCAATAGCACCACCGTCAGCAACTATGGTAGCAATAGCACCGCCGTCAGCAACAATAATAGCAGTAGCACCACCGTCAGCAACTATGGTAGCAGTAGCACCGCCGTCAGCAACTATGGTAGCAATAGCACCACCGTCAGCAACTATGGTAGCAATAGCACCGCCGTCAGCAACAATAATAGCAGTAGCACCACCGTCAGCAACTATGGTAGCAATAGCACCGCCGTCAACAACAACAATAGCAGTAGCACCACCCTCAGCAACTATGGTAGCAATAGCACCACCGTCAGCAACTATGGTAGCAATAGCACCACCGTCAGCAACTATGGTAGCAATAGCACCGCCGTCAGCAACAATAATAGCAGTAGCACCACCGTCAGCAACTATGGTAGCAATAGCACCGCCGTCAGCAACAACAATAGCAGTAGCACCACCCTCAGCAACTATGATAGCAATAGCACCGCCGTCAGCAACAATAATAGTAGCACCACCGTCAGCAACTATGGTAGCAATAGCACCACCGTCAGCAACTATGGTAGCAATAGCACCACCGTCAGCAACTATGGTAGCAATAGCACCGCCGTCAGCAACAATAATAGCAGTAGCACCACCGTCAGCAACTATGGTAGCAATAGCACCGCCGTCAGCAACAATAATAGTAGCACCACCGTCAGCAACTATGGTAGCAATAGCACCACCGTCAGCAACTATGGTAGCAATAACACCGCCGTCAGCAACAATAATAGCAGTAGCACCACCGTCAGCAACTATGATAGCAATAACACCGCCGTCAGCAACAATAATAGCAGTAGCACCACCGTCAGCAACTATGGTAGCAATAACACCACCGTCAGCAACAATAATAGCAGTAGCACCACCGTCAGCATCTATGGTAGCAATAGCACCACCGTCAGCATCTATGGTAGCAATAACACCACCGTCAGCAACTATGGTGGCAATAACACCGCCGTCAGCAACAATAATAGCAATAGCACCACCGTCAGCAACTATGGTAGAAATAGCACCGCCGTCAGCAACAATAATAGCAATAGCACCACCGTCAGCAACTATGGTAGCAATAGCACCACCGTCAGCAACTATGGTAGCAATAGCACCGCCGTCAGCAACAATAATAGCAGTAGCACCACCGTCAGCAACTATGGTAGCAATAGCACCACCGTCAGCAACTATGGTAGCAATAGCACCACCGTCAGCAACTATGGTAGCAATAGCACCGCCGTCAGCAACAATAATAGCAGTAGCACCACCCTCAGCAACTATGATAGCAATAGCACCGCCGTCAGCAACAATAATAGTAGCACCACCGTCAGCAACTATGGTAGCAATAGCACCACCGTCAGCAACTATGGTAGCAATAGCACCACCGTCAGCAACTATGGTAGCAATAGCACCGCCGTCAGCAACAATAATAGCAGTAGCACCACCGTCAGCAACTATGGTAGCAATAGCACCGCCGTCAGCAACAATAATAGTAGCACCACCGTCAGCAACTATGGTAGCAATAGCACCACCGTCAGCAACTATGGTAGCAATAACACCGCCGTCAGCAACAATAATAGCAGTAGCACCACCGTCAGCAACTGGTAGCAATAACACCGCCGTCAGCAACAATAATAGCAGTAGCACCACCGTTAGCAACTATGGTAGCAATAACACCACCGTCAGCAACTATGGTAGCAATAGCACCGCCGTCAGCAACAATAATAGCAGTAGCACCACCGCCAGCATCTATGGTAGCAATAGCACCACCGTCAGCAACTATGGTAGCAATAACACCGCCGTCAGGAACAATAATAGCAGTAGCACCACCGTCAGCAACTATGGTAGCAATAACACCGCCGTCAGGAACAATAATAGCAGTAGCACCACCGTCAGCAACGATGGTAGCAATAACACCACCGTCAGCAACTATGGTAGCAATAGCACCGCCGTCAGCAACAATAATAGCAGTAGCACCACCGTCAGCAACTATGGTAGCAATAGGACCACCGTCAGGAACTATGGTAGCAATAACACTGTCGTCAGCAACAATAATAGCAGTAGCACCACCGTCAGCAACTATGGTAGCAATAACACCACCGTCAGCAACAATAATAGCAGTAGCACCACCGTCAGCAACTATGGTAGCAATAGCACCGCCGTTAGCAACAATAATAGCAGTAGCACCACCGTCAGCAACAATAATAGCAGTAGCACCACCGTCAGCAACTATGGTAGCAATAGCACCGCCGTTAGCAACAATAATAGCAGTAGCACCACCGTCAGCAACTATGGTAGCAATAGCACCACCGTCAGCAACAATAATAGCAGTAGCACCACCGTCAGCAACTATGGTAGCAATAACACCACCGTCAGCAACAATAATAGTAGCACCACCGTCAGCAACTATGGTAGCAATAGCACCACCGTCAGCAACAATAATAGCAGTAGCACCACCGTCAGCAACTATGGTAGCAATAGCACCGCCGTTAGCAACAATAATAGCAGTAGCACCACCGTCAGCAACTATGGTAGCAATAACACCACCGTCAGCAACAATAATAGCAGTAGCACCACCGTCAGCAACTATGGTAGCAATAGCACCACCGTCAGCAACAATAATAGCAGTAGCACCACCGTCAGCAACTATGGTAGCAATAACACCACCGTCAGCAACAATAATAGCAGTAGCACCACCGTCAGCAACTATGGTAGCAATAGCACCACCGTCAGCAACAATAATAGCAGTAGCACCACCGTCAGCAACTATGGTAGCAATAGCACCACCGTCAGCAACAATAATAGCAGTAGCACCACCGTCAGCAACTATGGTAGCAATAGCACCGCCGTTAGCAACAATAATAGCAGTAGCACCACCGTCACCAACTATGGTAGCAATAGCACCACCGTCAGCAACAATAATAGCAGTAGCACCACCGTCAGCAACTATGGTAGCAATAGCACCACCGTCAGCAACAATAATAGCAGTAGCACCACCGTCAGCAACTATGGTAGCAATAGCACCACCGTCAGCAACAATAATAGCAGTAGCACCACCGTCAGCAACTATGGTAGCAATAACACCACCGTCAGCAACAATAATATCAGTAGCACCACCCTCAGCAACTATGGTAGCAATAGCACCGCCGTTAGCAACAATAATAGCAGTAGCACCACCGTCAGCAACTATGGTAGCAATAGCACCGCCGTTAGCAACAATAATAGCAGTAGCACCACCGTCAGCAACTATGGTAGCAATAACACCGCCGTCAGCAACAATAATAGCAGTAGCACCACCGTCAGCAACTATGGTAGCAATAGCACCGCCGTCAGCAACAATAATAGCAGTAGCACCACCGTCAGCAACTATGGTAGCAATAGCACCACCGTCAGCAACTATGGTAGCAATAGCACCACCGTCAGCAACTATGGTAGCAATAGCACCACCGTCAGCAACTATGGTAGCAATAGCACCGCCGTTAGCAACAATAATAGCAGTAGCACCACCGTCAGCAACTATGGTAGCAATAGCACCACCGTCAGCAACTATGGTAGCAATAGCACCACCGTCAACAACTATGGTAGCAATAGCACCACCGTCAGCAACTATGGTAGCAATAGCACCACCGTCAGCAACTATGGTAGCAATAGCACCGCCGTCAGCAACAATAATAGCAGTAGCACCACCGTCAGCAACTATGGTAGCAATAGCACCACCGTCAGCAACTATGGTAGCAATAGCACCACCGTCAGCAACTATGGTAGCAATAGCACCACCGTCAGCAACTATGGTAGCAATAGCACCACCGTCAGCAACTATGGTAGCAATAGCACCACCGTCAGCAACTATGGTAGCAATAGCACCGCCGTCAGCAACAATAATAGCAGTAGCACCACCGTCAGCAACTATGGTAGCAATAGCACCACCGTCAGCAACTATGGTAGCAATAGCACCACCGTCAGCAACTATGGTAGCAGTAGCACCACCGTCAGCAACTATGGTAGCAATAGCACCACCGTCAGCAACTATGGTAGCAATAGCACCACCGTCAGCAACTATGGTAGCAGTAGCACCACCGTCAGCAACTATGGTAGCAATAGCACCGCCGTCAGCAACTATGGTAGCAGTAGCACCACCGTCAGCAACTATGGTAGCAATAGCACCGCCGTCAGCAACAATAATAGCAGTAGCACCACCGTCAGCAACTATGGTAGCAATAGCACCACCGTCAGCAACTATGGTAGCAATAGCACCACCGTCAGCAACTATGGTAGCAATAGCACCACCGTCAGCAACTATGGTAGCAATAGCACCACCGTCAGCAACTATGGTAGCAATAGCACCGCCGTCAGCAACTATGGTAGCAGTAGCACCACCGTCAGCAACTATGGTAGCAATAGCACCGCCGTCAGCAACAATAATAGCAGTAGCACCACCGTCAGCAACTATGGTAGCAATAGCACCACCGTCAGCAACTATGGTAGCAATAGCACCACCGTCAGCAACTATGGTAGCAATAGCACCGCCGTCAGCAACAATAATGACACCAAAAATAACAAATGAATTAGTATTGCAGACTCGTTTTCATATAATCCACATAATGCGTCATCTGTGAACATGTTGGTAATACTGTTATTTACATAAGAGTAATGCGTCATCTGTGAACATGTTGGTAATACTGTTATTTACATAAGAGTAATGCGTCATCTGTGAACATGTTGGTAATACTGTTATTTACATAAGAGTAATGCGTCATCTGTGAACATGTTGGTAATACTGTTATTTACATAAGAGTAATGCGTCATCTGTGAACATGTTGGTAATACTGTTATTTACATAAGAGTAATGCGTCATCTGTGAACATGTTGGTAATACTGTTATTTATTACTTCTGACATTTAAAATAAAAATATTAGTGTGAGACTTCTTGGAGACATTATCATCCATGAGGTAATTTCTCGATTTTTATATTTTTCTAATCATATCTGATTTTCTCTAAATATTCTCATTCTTTTCACTCATTCTTTCTCATTTCTCTCTCTCTCTTTCTCTTTTATCTAATCTGAGCCGTGTGTAGTAAACTCATTTAACTTCACAACAACACCACTAACAAGCCATTAGGCTCTGACCCCTTACATTAATAAGAGCTCTCTTCATGCTGTGAATAAACTCTGCTCTATTATAGGTATTACGGGAAAAATACCTAAAGCCAAAATAGATTTTAATTGCGGGAAACAAATGTTTCAATTTTACAGTAATAAACTAAATCTTAGGCATTAATGATGTTATTGATTTTTTTTAGTAGTATATGTTATGAATTTTTATGAGGATATACATGACAATAATAGCAGTAGCACCACCGTCAGCAACTATGGTAGCAATAGCACCACCGTCAGCAACTATGGTAGCAATAGCACCACCGTCAGCAACAATAATAGCAATAGCACCACCGTCAGCAACTATGGTAGCAATAGCACCACCGTCAGCAACTATGGTAGCAATAGCACCACCGTCAGCAACTATGGTAGCAATAGCACCACCGTCAGCAACTATGGTAGCAATAGCACCACCGTCAGCAACTATGGTAGCAATAGCACCGCCGTCAGCAACAATAATAGCAGTAGCACCACCGTCAGCAACTATGGTAGCAATAGCACCACCGTCAGCAACTATGGTAGCAATAGCACCACCGTCAGCAACTATGGTAGCAATAGCACCACCGTCAGCAACTATGGTAGCAATAGCACCGCCGTCAGCAACAATAATAGCAGTAGCACCACCGTCAGCAACTATGGTAGCAATAGCACCGCCGTCAGCAACTATGGTAGCAATAGCACCACCGTCAGCAACTATGGTAGCAATAGCACCGCCGTCAGCAACAATAATAGCAGTAGCACCACCGTCAGCAACTATGGTAGCAATAGCACCGCCGTCAACAACAACAATAGCAGTAGCACCACCCTCAGCAACTATGGTAGCAATAGCACCACCGTCAGCAACTATGGTAGCAATAGCACCACCGTCAGCAACTATGGTAGCAATAGCACCGCCGTCAGCAACAATAATAGCAGTAGCACCACCGTCAGCAACTATGGTAGCAATAGCACCGCCGTCAGCAACAACAATAGCAGTAGCACCACCCTCAGCAACTATGATAGCAATAGCACCGCCGTCAGCAACAATAATAGTAGCACCACCGTCAGCAACTATGGTAGCAATAGCACCACCGTCAGCAACTATGGTAGCAATAGCACCACCGTCAGCAACTATGGTAGCAATAGCACCGCCGTCAGCAACAATAATAGCAGTAGCACCACCGTCAGCAACTATGGTAGCAATAGCACCGCCGTCAGCAACAATAATAGTAGCACCACCGTCAGCAACTATGGTAGCAATAGCACCACCGTCAGCAACTATGGTAGCAATAACACCGCCGTCAGCAACAATAATAGCAGTAGCACCACCGTCAGCAACTATGATAGCAATAACACCGCCGTCAGCAACAATAATAGCAGTAGCACCACCGTCAGCAACTATGGTAGCAATAACACCACCGTCAGCAACAATAATAGCAGTAGCACCACCGTCAGCATCTATGGTAGCAATAGCACCACCGTCAGCATCTATGGTAGCAATAACACCACCGTCAGCAACTATGGTGGCAATAACACCGCCGTCAGCAACAATAATAGCAATAGCACCACCGTCAGCAACTATGGTAGAAATAGCACCGCCGTCAGCAACAATAATAGCAATAGCACCACCGTCAGCAACTATGGTAGCAATAGCACCACCGTCAGCAACTATGGTAGCAATAGCACCGCCGTCAGCAACAATAATAGCAGTAGCACCACCGTCAGCAACTATGGTAGCACTAGCACCACCGTCAGCAACTATGGTAGCAATAGCACCACCGTCAGCAACTATGGTAGCAATAGCACCGCCGTCAGCAACAATAATAGCAGTAGCACCACCCTCAGCAACTATGATAGCAATAGCACCGCCGTCAGCAACAATAATAGTAGCACCACCGTCAGCAACTATGGTAGCAATAGCACCACCGTCAGCAACTATGGTAGCAATAGCACCACCGTCAGCAACTATGGTAGCAATAGCACCGCCGTCAGCAACAATAATAGCAGTAGCACCACCGTCAGCAACTATGGTAGCAATAGCACCGCCGTCAGCAACAATAATAGTAGCACCACCGTCAGCAACTATGGTAGCAATAGCACCACCGTCAGCAACTATGGTAGCAATAACACCGCCGTCAGCAACAATAATAGCAGTAGCACCACCGTCAGCAACTGGTAGCAATAACACCGCCGTCAGCAACAATAATAGCAGTAGCACCACCGTTAGCAACTATGGTAGCAATAACACCACCGTCAGCAACTATGGTAGCAATAGCACCGCCGTCAGCAACAATAATAGCAGTAGCACCACCGCCAGCATCTATGGTAGCAATAGCACCACCGTCAGCAACTATGGTAGCAATAACACCGCCGTCAGGAACAATAATAGCAGTAGCACCACCGTCAGCAACTATGGTAGCAATAACACCGCCGTCAGGAACAATAATAGCAGTAGCACCACCGTCAGCAACGATGGTAGCAATAACACCACCGTCAGCAACTATGGTAGCAATAGCACCGCCGTCAGCAACAATAATAGCAGTAGCACCACCGTCAGCAACTATGGTAGCAATAGGACCACCGTCAGGAACTATGGTAGCAATAACACTGTCGTCAGCAACAATAATAGCAGTAGCACCACCGTCAGCAACTAGGGTAGCAATAACACCACCGTCAGCAACAATAATAGCAGTAGCACCACCGTCAGCAACTATGGTAGCAATAGCACCGCCGTTAGCAACAATAATAGCAGTAGCACCACCGTCAGCAACAATAATAGCAGTAGCACCACCGTCAGCAACTATGGTAGCAATAGCACCGCCGTTAGCAACAATAATAGCAGTAGCACCACCGTCAGCAACTATGGTAGCAATAGCACCACCGTCAGCAACAATAATAGCAGTAGCACCACCGTCAGCAACTATGGTAGCAATAACACCACCGTCAGCAACAATAATAGCAGTAGCACCACCGTCAGCAACTATGGTAGTAATAGCACCACCGTCAGCAACAATAATAGCAGTAGCACCACCGTCAGCAACTATGGTAGCAATAGCACCGCCGTTAGCAACAATAATAGCAGTAGCACCACCGTCAGCAACTATGGTAGCAATAACACCACCGTCAGCAACAATAATAGCAGTAGCACCACCGTCAGCAACTATGGTAGCAATAGCAACACCGTCAGCAACAATAATAGCAGTAGCACCACCGTCAGCAACTATGGTAGCAATAACACCACCGTCAGCAACAATAATAGCAGTAGCACCACCGTCAGCAACTATGGTAGCAATAGCACCACCGTCAGCAACAATAATAGCAGTAGCACCACCGTCAGCAACTATGGTAGCAATAGCACCACCGTCAGCAACAATAATAGCAGTAGCACCACCGTCAGCAACTATGGTAGCAATAGCACCGCCGTTAGCAACAATAATAGCAGTAGCACCACCGTCACCAACTATGGTAGCAATAGCACCACCGTCAGCAACAATAATAGCAGTAGCACCACCGTCAGCAACTATGGTAGCAATAGCACCACCGTCAGCAACAATAATAGCAGTAGCACCACCGTCAGCAACTATGGTAGCAATAGCACCACCGTCAGCAACAATAATAGCAGTAGCACCACCGTCAGCAACTATGGTAGCAATAACACCACCGTCAGCAACAATAATATCAGTAGCACCACCCTCAGCAACTATGGTAGCAATAGCACCGCCGTTAGCAACAATAATAGCAGTAGCACCACCGTCAGCAACTATGGTAGCAATAGCACCGCCGTTAGCAACAATAATAGCAGTAGCACCACCGTCAGCAACTATGGTAGCAATAACACCGCCGTCAGCAACAATAATAGCAGTAGCACCACCGTCAGCAACTATGGTAGCAATAGCACCGCCGTCAGCAACAATAATAGCAGTAGCACCACCGTCAGCAACTATGGTAGCAATAGCACCACCGTCAGCAACTATGGTAGCAATAGCACCACCGTCAGCAACTATGGTAGCAATAGCACCACCGTCAGCAACTATGGTAGCAATAGCACCGCCGTTAGCAACAATAATAGCAGTAGCACCACCGTCAGCAACTATGGTAGCAATAGCACCACCGTCAGCAACTATGGTAGCAATAGCACCACCGTCAACAACTATGGTAGCAATAGCACCACCGTCAGCAACTATGGTAGCAATAGCACCACCGTCAGCAACTATGGTAGCAATAGCACCGCCGTCAGCAACAATAATAGCAGTAGCACCACCGTCAGCAACTATGGTAGCAATAGCACCACCGTCAGCAACTATGGTAGCAATAGCACCACCGTCAGCAACTATGGTAGCAATAGCACCACCGTCAGCAACTATGGTAGCAATAGCACCACCGTCAGCAACTATGGTAGCAATAGCACCACCGTCAGCAACTATGGTAGCAATAGCACCGCCGTCAGCAACAATAATAGCAGTAGCACCACCGTCAGCAACTATGGTAGCAATAGCACCACCGTCAGCAACTATGGTAGCAATAGCACCACCGTCAGCAACTATGGTAGCAGTAGCACCACCGTCAGCAACTATGGTAGCAATAGCACCACCGTCAGCAACTATGGTAGCAATAGCACCACCGTCAGCAACTATGGTAGCAGTAGCACCACCGTCAGCAACTATGGTAGCAATAGCACCGCCGTCAGCAACTATGGTAGCAGTAGCACCACCGTCAGCAACTATGGTAGCAATAGCACCGCCGTCAGCAACAATAATAGCAGTAGCACCACCGTCAGCAACTATGGTAGCAATAGCACCACCGTCAGCAACTATGGTAGCAATAGCACCACCGTCAGCAACTATGGTAGCAATAGCACCACCGTCAGCAACTATGGTAGCAATAGCACCACCGTCAGCAACTATGGTAGCAATAGCACCGCCGTCAGCAACTATGTTAGCAGTAGCACCACCGTCAGCAACTATGGTAGCAATAGCACCGCCGTCAGCAACAATAATAGCAGTAGCACCACCGTCAGCAACTATGGTAGCAATAGCACCACCGTCAGCAACTATGGTAGCAATAGCACCACCGTCAGCAACTATGGTAGCAATAGCACCGCCGTCAGCAACAATAATGACACCAAAAATAACAAATGAATTAGTATTGCAGACTCGTTTTCATATAATCCACAGATAAAAAATATGTTTACAAATGGTACACTTGCTTTTGATACAGACACATTGTATGATAATGCTTGGGCAGTATATATATATATATTATATATATATATATATATATATATATATATATATATATATATATATATATATATATATATATATATATATATATATATGTATATATATATATATATATATATATATATATATATATATATATATATATATATATATATATATATATATATATATATATATATATATATATATATATATATGTATAATGTCGTGCCTAATAGGTAAAACTGGTCAATTAGCAAGAACTCATTTAAAATTAAGTCCTTTCTAAAATTTTCTCGTAGACGTTTAAACATATATTTTTTCATTGATGTTAATGTAAAAATTTATAATTTTGCACCAAAATAATTTTAGAAAACTTACCTAACCTTATTATAACAAGCGCAATTTAATTTAGCCTAATTCAACTAAATATTTTAGAAAAGTTTTCAATAATTTACTAATAAACAAACACATTGAAATATATTTTTTCCGTTAGGTTCAGCATAATTTTTGCGAAATTATTGCATTCACAAATTTTTGCTTGCCTTATTAGGCAAGAAGATCGTTGTTATTTAAATCAAAATTGCAAGTTTTACCTATTCGGCACGACATACATATTTATATTTATTTATATATATACATGTATATATATAATTAATGCGCTCGTGAAGAATCTTTATAGACCGTTTTAACTTTATTGTAAATTAACTCATTGCCTTTTGTTCTATACTCGTACAGATTTCAACGAATTATAATCATCCTTACACACACGCGCACACACACACACACACACACACACACACACACACACACACACACACGCACACACACACACACACACACACACACACACACACACACACACCTGTCAGGAAGACAACACTGGGTCATGGTACGTGGTGAGGCGTCAGAGTGGGCGCCTGTGACGAGCGGGGTTCCACTGGGGTCGTCCTAGGACTGGTGCTGTTTCTGGTATTTATGAACGGCATGACGGTAGGAATAGACTCCGAAGTTTCGCTGTTTGCAGATGATGTAAAGTTGATGAGAAGAATTCAATCGGACGGGCAGAACTACAAAGGGATCTGGACAGGCTGCAGTCCTGGTCCTGCAACTGGCTCCTGGAGTTCAACCCCACCAAGTACAAAGTCATGAAGATTGGGGAAGGGCAAAGTAGACCGCAGACGGAGTACAGTCTAGGGAGCCAGACACTACAAACCTCACTCAAGGAAAAGGACCCTGGGGTAAGTATAACACCAGACACATCTGAGGTGCATATCAACCAAATATCTGTGGCAGCTTACGGGCGCCTAGCAAACCTACGAGCAACATTCCGGCAACTTAATATGGAATCGTTCAGAACCCTATACATTGTGTACTTTAGGCCTATATTGGAATATGCAGCACCAGGTTGGAACCCACACTAAGCTAGAGCAAGTGCAAAGGTTTGCAACTAGACTGGTCCCGGAGCTACGAGGTATGTCCTACGATGAGAGGTTAAGAGAAATCGACCTAACGACACTGGAGGACAGGAGAGATAGGGGGTATTTTATAACGACATAAAATACTGAGAGGAATCGACAAGGTGGACAGAGACAGGATGTTCCAGAGATGGGACACAGTAACAAGGGGTCACAGTTGGAAGTTGAAGACTCACATGAATCACGGGGCTGTGAGGAAGTATTTCTTCAGTCACAGAGTTGTCGGGAAGTGGATATTTCTTCAGTCACAGAGTTGTCGGGAAGTGGAATAGTCTGGGAAGTGATGTAGTGGAGGCAGGATCCACACATAGATTTAAGACGAGTTACGATAAAGCTCGTGGAGGAGGAAGAGTGACCTAGTAGCGGCCAGCGAAGAGGCGTGGCCAGGGGCTGTGACTTGACTCCTGCAACCACAACTAGGTGAGTACACACACACACACACACACACACACACACACACACACACATACACTGGGCACAGGGACATCAGATAGAGAAGAGATTGAAGGAAGGAACGCGGCAATGGAGACAAGTAAATCGACTCAAGGGATGCAAAGGGATATGCAGTGGGAGGACGAAAGGGAGAGGTCCGTAATTGTTTATGGGTTCCAGGAAGTTGAAGTTGAAAGGAAAACCTATGAAGCAAGAAGACAGGAGGAAAAAAAAGTGATTGAAAGTATGAAAACATGATTGAAAAAATTTCTGAGAATACGGGGGTTTGCAAGAGGTAAAAAACCGGCCAGTCAAAGTGATATTCAAGACAGAATCGGCTCGAAACAGGATCCTGCAGGAGAAAGCACGACTAAGGGACATACTGGAGGACCAGAGGGTGTACCTCGACCGTGACAGAACACAAGAAGGCAGAAACTGAAAGAGAGGGTACAAAGACACAAGGACGAAAGAGAGGCAGAGACAGAGATGAGCAGGAGAATACAGATTCAGGAGGAAGAGCAAATGCAACCTTCCTCAGACCCACCTACAGAAGGACCTCACGACAACCCCAATGCAACCAAACAACCAATGCAACCAAACACTGCCCCCACCCCGTCATCACAAACTCCACCCCAAAGAAACCCCCTCAATAGTTCTCCATCAAGTCTCCTGCTCCCCCAACCCCAACGTTCTCCCCACACCACAGTTTTAGAAAAGAAGTTGAAGGTTTGGTATATGAATGCAGATGGAATAACAAATAAATGTGAGGAGTGGCATGAAAGAGTCAAGGAGACGTTCCCAGACATCATAGCACTGACAGAAACGAAACTCAGTGGGATAATAGACGAAATCTTCCCACCCGGATATCAGATGCTGAGGAAAGGTAAAAGGAGCAGAGGTGAAGGAGGAATTGCACTGTTCAATAAAAACCGATGGGGTTTTGAGGAAATGGACGAAATCGGCGAAAGGAACTACATACCAGATACAGTTCAATCTGAGGGATATAAGGTAATCGTTGTATACACCTTAGCTAGTGGATACACTAGTTCGGGTGGCCAGAAGAGTTCACACAGGTAGAGCAACGTTATTAGTTATGGGTGATTTCGATCACAAAACCTGGAACAACATGGGGGTCTCGAAACATGGAGAGCCATGATGATGGGTGTGATACAGGAAAACCTCATGCATCATCATTGCAGTGACACTATCAGAGAGAGGGGTGAGGATGAACCAGCAAGACTGGACTTTGTATTCACCCTGAGTAGCTCAGACATCGAGGAAATCACATACGAAAGGCCACTCGGAGCTAGTGATAATGTGATTCTGAGCTTTGAATACATATTAGAGTTACAAGTGAAGAAGGTAACAGGAGTAGGATGGGAAAAGCCAAACTACAAAAGGGGGGACTACACAGGCCTGAGGAACTTCCTGTAGGTGGTTCAGTGGGAAAGAGAATTGGTTGGAAAATCAGTAGAAGAAATGCAAGGAGGCAGAGGAAAGGTTTGCTCCCAAGGGTAACAGAAATAATGGGAAGACCAGAACGAGCCCCTGGTTTACCCAAAGGCGTAAGGAGGCAACAACTAAGTGCAGTAGAGAATGGAAAAAGTACAAAAGAGAAAGGATCAAGGAACATAAAGAGATTATGTAAAGTAAAAGGACACAAGTGCAACTAATGTGACATTTTATTGTGGCAACGTTTCGCTCTCCAGGAGCTTTTTCAAGCCATTACAAACAATACAAATACTCAAACGCACTAGAGAAGGGAAGAAACTTCTGTACTTGTTACCAAGCAACCCTAAACCAGCACACATGTATGGTTTACCCAAGACCCATAAACACAATATTCCTCTCAGACCAGTCACGTCAGGAATAGGCAGTACTCCACACAAACTAGCCGGAGTTCTTGCCAAACATCTTTCCTGCCTTCTGGGGACCATCAACCCTGCTCATCTTAAACACTCAGGCGACCTTCTCAACCGCATCCGAAACCTCTCCATCCGTAACAAGAAACTAAGCAGTTTGGATGTGACTTCCCTCTTCACAAAAGTACCTACCACAAAAGCCATCGAGGTTCTACGACGTAAAGTCAATCAGGACCTTAATCTTCCTCTACCTCCCGGAGATATTGTTGACTTGATTGAACTCTGTGTTAATTTCAACTGTTTTTCTTTCAATAACAAGCTCTACAAACAAACCTATGGCATGGGAATGGGGTCCCCCATCAGTGCCGCCCTAGCCAACTTATACATGGAACACCTAGAGTCCGAACACTTCGCCAACATCATCCCTTCAAGCGTCACTTGGTTACGTTACGTGGACGACGTCCTCGTAATAACTCCCAAACGTTTTGATGTACGGGATCTTCAGGCAAGGCTCAACGCAGTTGAACCGGCGATCCAGTTCACACTAGAAGAAGAGTCCAATGACAAGCTACCTTTCCTCGACGTCCTCATTCACAAAGTAGACAACAACCTAAGATTTCAAGTTTATCGGAAACCTACCAATAAAAATGATCTCACACACTTCTATTCCAGTCAAGATACCAAGACCAAAAGAGGCATCATCATCGAGTTTTTCCTAAGAGCATACCGAATTTGTAGTCCTGAGTTTCTTGACGAGGAATGTACATACATTCACCAAACATTCACTGAGTTACATTTTCCTTCCTTTTTCATCAAAGACTGCAAGAAAAGAGCTCTTCAGATCATTAATTCTCCACGCACCAACACCACTCCCAACAAAGTTATAATTCTTCCCAACAGCCAGGTTGCACTGAACGTTTCTAAAGTACTTTCACAAGCTAACACCAGAGTCGCCATCGCTTCTATCACTTCAATAAAGGATTTAATCAGGACAAAATCAAAGCACCACGAACCAGTCAAGGCAGGAGTTTACACTATACCGTGTGGAGGCTGTGACAAGATTTACGTAGGTGAAACAGCAAGAAACCTCGACACCCGCCTCAGTGAACACATTTACGCATGTAGGAACGATAACTTGAACAACGCCTGTGTACAACACCGAAATTCCACCAATCATCTCATGAAATTCAGGGACGCCCAATTAGTGATCAAAGAAACTAATTTCCGCAGACGCAAGTGCCTCGAATCATCAGTGATCGCTGTTTCGAATACAATTAAACAAAACAACGGCAGCTTCACCATCTCTGAAGTCTTAGCAAGAATCCTCCTGAAAACAGTAAACCCTGCCATCACATAGTCTCTCCTGTTATACTACACAAAGCACATTACAGAGAGTGAACACTGAAACTGGCTGCCTCTATCCAGTCTATATTTGTCCAACCTATTTTTATGTTACCCAAGTAATAGCTTTTATAGCTTTCATACTCGTGTACGAATTAATTGCTCTACCATATTGTATTACTACTACTACTACAACAACTTATGCCACTACTACTACTACTACTGCCACTAGTACTGCACCTCACTCTGAGCCTATATATACCCTCTGTGTCCATGTATTGTCTGTAATGGCTTGATAAAGCTCCTGGAGAGCGAAACGTTGCCACAATAAAATGTCACATTAGTTGCACTTGTGTCCTTTTACTTTACATATTGTCGGTAATTCTACCAACTTTATTACAACATAAAGAGATTAGTTGGAGAGCCAGAAACGATTATGCGCAGATACAGAGAGAGAGGCCTAGTGACAGTACAAGAACAACATAACAAACAAAGTCAAGTCTGAGAGAACCCGCCATAGGAAAGTATTGGTTTGGAAATAGGGTAGTTGATAGTGGAACAGTCTACTAGTTGGGTTATTGAGTACTTTGGGTAGTTTCAAATCTAGAGTACACTTTCACATAGCTTATTTCTTGGGTGGCATTGAAAATTGGGTTGTGTAAATGTTTTGTTAGTGGGATGAATTGTAAAGGACCTGCCAAGTATGGGCCAGCAGGCCTCCTGCAGCGTTCCTCCTTTCTTATGTTCTTATGTTCTTATGTCTGATCCGAAGTTGTTGTATAGCCACATCAGGAGGAAGACAACAGTCAGGGACCAGGTAATCAGATTGAGGAAAGAAGGTGGGGAGCTCACAAGAAACGACCAAGAAGTATGTGAGGAGCTCAACATGAGATTTAAGGAAGCATTTGCAGTGGAGACAGAAAGGACTCTGGGAAGTCAGAACAGGGGGGCTACACCAACAAGGGAGACAGACACGAGGCCATAAACTACAGACCAGTGTCACTGACGAGTATAGTATGCAAAGTCATGGAGAAGATTATCAGGAGGAGAGTGGTGGAGCACCTGGAACGGAACAAGATTATAAACGACAAGCAGTACGGATTCAGGGAGGGGAAATCCTGAGTCACAATCCTACTGGAGTTTTATGACAAGACAGAAGTAAGGCAAAAGAGATAGGGGCGGGTAGACTGCATTTTCTTGGACTGCATGAAGGCCTTCGACATAGCTCCTCACAAGAGATTAGTGCAAAAGCTAGAGGATTAGGCACATATAACAGGAAGGGCACTGCAATGGATCAGAGAATACCTGACAGGGAGGCAACAATGAGCCATGGTACGTGAAGAGGTGTCAGAGTGGGCGCCTGTGACAAGCGGGGTTCCACAGGGGTCAGTCCTAGGACCATTGGTGTTTTTGGTATATGTGAATGACATGACGGAAAGAATAGACTCAGAGGTGCTCCTGTTTGCATATGATCTGAAGCTAGTGAATAGAATTAAATTGGATGAGGCTCAGGCACTACTACAAATAGACCTGGACAGACTGGAAGCCTGGTCCAGCAACTGGCTCCTCGAATGTAACCCCGCCAAATGCAAAGCTATGAAGATCGGGGAAGGGCAAGAAAGACCGCAGAACAAGGACTGCATTCCTCACTCAAAGAGGAGGATCTTGGGGTGAGTATAAAACCGAGCACATCTCCTAAGGCGGACATCAACCAGATAACTGTTGCAAAATATGAGCGCCTCTCAAACCTGAGAATAGCGTTCCGATATCTCAGTAAGGAATCGTTCAAGACTCTATACACCGTGTACGTCAGGCCCATATTGGAGTGTGTAGCACCTGGTCAAGCACGTCAAGAAATTAGTCTTGTTGCAAAGGTTTGCAACAAGACTAGTTCCAGAGCTAAGGGGAATATCCTACGAAGAAAGGTTAAGAGAAATCGGCCTGACGATGCTGGAGGTCAGGAGGGTTAGAGGAGACATGATAACGACATACAAAATACCGCGAGGAATAGACAAGGTGGACAGAGACAGGATGTTCCATAGATGGGACACAGAAACAAGTGGTCAGAATTGGAAGTTGAAGACTTAGATGAGTTAAAGGGATGTTAGGAAGTATTTCTTTAGCCATTGAGTTCTCAGGAAGTGGAATGATCTGGAAAGTGACGTAGTGGAGGCAACAACCATACATAATTTTAAGACGAGGTATGATAAAGCACATGGAGCAGGGAGAGAGAGGACCTATAGCAGCGATCAGTGAAGAGGCGGGGCCAGGAGCTATGAATCGATCCCTGCAACTACAAATAGGTGAGTACACACGCACACGCGCACACACAGCAGGTGGTCGATTTGACGTCCTGTTATGTGTACGTTACACCTGTGTTGGGGACACATGGTGTCCAGCACCTATGTGGGGGACACATGGTATCTAGCACCCATATAGAGAACACAGAGTATCTAGCACATGCATCCACATACAACAGGCCTAGTGTCTAATCAACATGTGCCTAGGACCAAATGGTAACTAACCAACGCTGGGGGACACAGACACAGTGTCCAGCACAGCAGTCTACCACTTCCACCACTTTTGCGAATAGATGGCTCAGTTATTCCGTACACAACAGCGTTAGTCCAGCATTCTGTGACAGGGACAGTTGTTGCATGGCTGTCATCTGCAACATGAACAATCTTGGTTCGTATGTTGCCCAGCCCTTCGTTCGTTTGTGTGGTGCTCAACTCTCCTTCCGTTCGTGCAGTGCTCCACCCTCCCTTCGTTCGTGTAGTGCTCCACTCTCCATTCGTTCGTGTGGTGCTCCACTCTCCTTCCGTTCGTGTGGTGCTCCACTCTCCTCCATTCGTGTGGTGCTCCGCCCTCCCTTGGTTCGTATGGACACCAATACAAAGCTATTTTAAGCTCTGTTGAAAGCTGGTCATCTCATGTTCTTTGGCTGGCTGAAGCCTGGTCACCGTGCATGTTTTTCATTACTGTAACTGTCAGCCTAGTCACTGTGCCTGTGTCTCATCACTGTATCTGTCATCCTACGTGTCCTAGATATCCTTCCCTAACAGATCATACATCATAGAACAAATACTGTACGATTCATTGTAGTGGAAGTAATAGACTACTCATCATAGATGCACTTCATCAGATCATCATATCAATTACGTTATTTTGCAAGTCAATACCAGCAGCACATTATTACTCAGGTAGCAGGCAGCTCCATGCCTGGGGAGTAGGATCATGCAGAGAAGCTCTAATAAACCGGTAATGGAGAGGGTCTGGGTAGATCTTTGCGCTTCGGGAGTAAGATCAGGTTGAGAAGCTCATATTAGAGAAGGAAGGAGACACTGGGATTGTGTAAGTATCTCCTTCCCCAAGACATGAAACCCCTCAGCTGTAGGGCATGGTGAGGTGTACGCTGTGTAGCACTCTATACACCTGGCCTCAAAAATGAAAATGGATCGCACATGTCTAATGTACCTCACCTCGACCACTGTAAGCAGGTAGCCAGACATGTGTACTTTAATACATGTAGCTGACACTCAGTTGTAAATCAAGCACAGTAGCAATCATTGTAAAAACTGTCTTTCTATAAATAAATGTCTGAAGATACAATAACGCTGTGCCTCAGCACAAACACTCGCAGCAACTCGGTTTGAACATAGCGATGGTTGGCGCTACACGTTTTATCACCTTTATAAACTAGCATTAGAAAGGCCAATCTATCATAAGAAAAAGCCGGAATTCCGACTGTATATAAACAGTTACTGTGTCACTGTTGGAGACAATTCGTTAGTGGATTCATCACAAAATTTTCTGCATTTCTAATTCAGCCAATTTCTCGATATACTTTATTTAAATTAGATTAGATTGCCATATATAAATAAAAGTTAACCATTTGTAACATTCCACAACGACAATAAAATATAAGATAAAAAAAGTATTGAAACGCGAACAGATAACAGGGATCTACTGTACGTCTTTAAAAATAGCTATTTAAGCACTGCTTAAGGCTCGTGAAGTTACTTATTTTACTGTCTTAACAATGGTGAAATACTGTCAGTTATTAAGTGGATGGGCTGTAGCGGCTGCCAAGGAACATTGGCAGTTGTGTCCTTTGCAACAACAACAGTACATTGTGACCCTTCAAGGAAGGCGCATTGATGCTGATTAAAGGTTTTTTTATCCAAATAAATAGATACCCTTCAGTTTTTTTCTGATCAAACGTTGTTACCTCTTATTCCCAAGGCAATGTATGACCCCTATGAGTTTAGCGGGTTCCCACGCATATAATAATGTGTACCGTGATCTTGTCTAGTTTTCCCTGCATTTACTGGTAGCTGAAGTCTGGCAGATCCATCACGCTGGAGTCTTACTGTACTTCTCATCTTCCTCGAACTTTGTTTTATCTTTTGACTGTCGATGGTCATTTGCTGGCGCTACGTAATCAAGAATTGTTGCAAATATTAGATGAAAAAAGTGACATGGAACCTTTGGTTATGTTTCTGGTGGTCATCTGCCAACCTAACACATGTTGCTGATAAGTCTGCGTGCTTGTCAAGAACAAAATTTGGTATAATATTTATTTGTGCGTGTTTCCTATCATAGGTAATAAATTATCTCTGGACTCGTTCTCTCGGTGTCCATTGTCATTAATTTTCATTTAATAATCTTGAGCGTTAATATCTACATATTTGGCTCTTTCTATAGCCTGTTCAGGTCCTCATGCAGTTCCAGCTATTTTCTTCCCTTTATGTTCTACTAATTTGGTTTTCGTCCGTGAATATAAGTGTACAGGAGTGTATCCACACTAACTTGTAGTTTCTGTACGTAGATAAATGATTCAGGGAACCGACAAGTTGATAAATTAGACATATGTGTAACACTTGTGCATATTATTGTGGAAACATTTCGCCACACAATGGCTTCATCAGTCCAATACAAAGTGTTCCACATGTGTTTAATTTATCAGTTTCTGTATACAGGGAACGTTATAGGTGCGGGGATCTAGTACTGATTCTTGGGGAAACTCCACTAATTACCATTCATTCATCTCGATATTTCATCCCTTACTGTGAATCCGGCTTCTGTCTTATTCTTTAATTTTTACTTTACTCCACCTTGCCTCTCAAGCTTATGTAGCTGGTTTTTCTGCATGTCACTGTGTCAAAAGTTTTCTTTCAGTCCAAGAATATGTAGTTCGCCTATTCTTCGCTTACCTGCCTAAATCCTATCAGTCTGCCATAGGCTTCGATTTGTTAGACATAACTTCCCATTCTTTAAATCGTGCGGTTGTTCTCTGAGTAGTTCATTGTTTTCTTGTGTTGCAAAAACCATTTGCTGATTACCTCCTCCCTCCCCAGTATGTTGCATAGTATACCGTCGTTTGATTTATCACGCATAAGTTGCATTACAAAATCTTCTCTTCAATATACATACAAACGAGCACTGCAGATCACCAGGGAAACAAGCCTTAAATTTAATTATCTTTTGGTCACAATTTGGGGGTTTAAAAATACTCACATAACGACACCTGAGGGTAAAGTTCGTTCATTAATCTATCTGATTGATTTCTTAATACATAACTGCATGGACACGGGTAATTAACAAACAAATCAATGATAACTTTACCGTCTGTTGCACTTTTATTAGGGAGATTAAATAATCTATTTAATTGTTTACCTACGTATTTATTTTTAGTTGTAAATCTGATGGAAAATCCAAGGGAAATTATGGCACGTTTTAGTAGATCTAACTCAATATTCTTGGAACATTCGTAACGAACGATTGTAACTATATTCAAGGAAAACTGGACGAGAATCGAACCCGAAGATGTGTGCATGCGTATCCTACGCTGTACCCACTACAATGTGATGGTAACAATGTAATATAACAAACTATACTGGGTACTGTTATCAGGCTCCACTGGAAATAAAGATCTTCATTTCCACTTGTCGGCTTTTGACACTGTCTGCCAGGAGTCCTAGTTATAAATCTAGCTCTTGTCCCCCAAAGCCCTATAGTCACTCTACTCGAAAAATTCATAATGAACATTTATAAATAAATTGAAGGACAACTGGAGCATAATGTAACCCGAGGCTGTGGTGCCTAGAGACGGCGCTGACCGTGGCACTTGTTGACATCAACCAGTGTGGGTTGTTCTTTTATAACCATCACAGTACACTACTAGAGTATAGGATTTACACACACACACACACAGGGAGGGCACTGCAATGGATCAGGGAATACCTGACAGGGAGGCAGCAACGAGTCATGGTACGTGAAGAGGTATCACAGTGGGCGCCTGTTACGAGCGGGGTCCCACAGGGGTCAGTTCTAGGACCAGTGCAATTTTTGATCTATGCGAACGACGTGATGGAAGGAATAGACTCTGAAGTGTCCCTGTTCGCAGATGATGTGAAGCTGATGAGAAGAATTAAATCGGATGAGGATGAGGCAGGACTGCAAAGAGACCTGGACAGGCTGGACATGTGGTCCAGAAACTGGCTTCTCGAATTCAACCCTGCCAAATGCAAAGTCATGAAGAATGGGGAGGGGCAAAGAAGACCGCAGACAGAGTATAGGCTAGGTGGACAAAGACTACAGACCTCACTCAGGGAGAAAAATCTTGGGGTGACCATAACACCCAGCACGTCACCGGAGGCACACATCAACCAAATAACTGCTGCAGCATACGGGCGCCTGGCAAACCTGAGAATAGCGTTCCGATACCTTAATAAGGAATCGTTCAAGACACTGTACACTGTGTATGTTAGGCCCATACTGGAGTATGCAGCACCAGTCTGGAACCCACACCTGGTCAAGCACGTCAAGAAGTTAGAGAAAGTACAAAGGTTTGCAACAAGGCTAGTCCCAGAGCTCAGGGGAATGTCGTACGAGGAAAGGTTGAAGGAAATCGGACTGACGACACTGGAGGACAGAAGGGTCAGGGGGGACATGATAACGACATACAAGATACTGCGGGGAATAGACAAGGTGGACAGAGATAGGATGTTCCAGAGAGGGGACACAGAAACAAGGGGTCACAACTGGAAGCTGAAGATTCAGACGAGTCACAGGGACGTTAGGAAGTATTTCTTCAGTCATAGAGTCGTCAGGAAGTGAAATAGTCTAGCAAGTGAAGTAGTGGAGGCAGGAACCATACATAGTTTTAAGAAGAGGTATGACAAAGCTCAGGAAGCAGAGAGGGAGAGGACCTAGTAGCGATCAGTGAAGAGGCGGGGCCAGGAGCTGAGTCTCGACCCCTGCAACCACAATTAGGTGAGTACAATTGAGTACACACACACACACACACACACACGGCGTCGGATTCGATTGCCTTCTAATTCTCCTTGAATTCTCATTCATTGTAGGATAGTAGATCTTTCCGACAAGTATGGCAGAAAGTGTCTTGGTGCAGAGCAAAACCTTTATTATACACTACGTTTCACTCAGTGCAAAGCTATAACAAGAGACAAAACTTTACACAGTGAAACGTTGTCTATAATATAGGTTTACTCTCTACGTGCCTTTCTAATAGTTCTAATTCAAGATGAAGAGAAACTTAACTAGAGCAGATTTTAGAACCTCAAGCAACAAATATCAGAATCAAATTATCCTTTACATAGTACAGGTATTAAGAGTAACTAGTAGTGGTTAAGAGTGAAGGTTGACGTTCTCTATACTGGAGCAGTGTAGCAACCATGTTTACACGCCGATATTTATTTATTTATTTATTTATTTATTTATTTATTTAGAAATTTAGCATACAAACAGAGGTACAAAAAATACAGGTAAGAGCAGCATGCCAAAGCCACTTATATGCATAGCATTATCCCAGAAGATGATTGATTATCCACCTTTGTTCCAATGTGACGTGTACGTTGCTGTTTGGAACTGTATGTCACTGTGTTTGGAATTGTATGTTACCATGGTTGGTATTGTATGTTGACATGTTTGGAATTGTATGTTGCTGTGTTTGGATATTTATGTTACTGTGTTTGGAAGTGTATGTCACTGTGTTTGGAAGTGTGTTACTATGTTTAGAAGTGTATGTTACTATGCTTGGAAGTGTGTTACTATGTTTAGAAGTGTATGCTACTATGTTTGGAAGTGTATGTTACTATTTTTGGAAGTGTGTTACTATGTTGGGAAGTGTGTTACTATGTTTGGAAGTGTGTTACTATGTTGGGAAGTGTGTTACTATGTTGGGAAGTGTGTTACTATGTTGGGAAGTGTGTTACTATGTTGGGAAGTGTGTTACTATGTTGGGAAGTGTGTTACTATGTTGGGAAGTGTGTTACTATGTTTGGAAGTGTGTTACTATGTTTAAAAGTTTATGTTGCTATGTCTGGAAGTGTGTTAATATGTTTGGAAGTGTGTTACTATATTTGGAAGTGTGTTATTAGGTTTGGAAGTGTGTTATTAAGTGTGGAAGTGTGTTATTAGGTTTGGAAGTGTGTTATTAAGTGTGGAAGTGTGTTATTAGGTTTGGAAGTGTGTTATTAAGTGTGGAAGTGTGTTATTAGGTTTGGAAGTGTGGAAGTGTGTTATTAGGTTTGGAAGTGTGTTATTAAGTGTGGAAGTGTGTTATTAGGTTTGGAAGTGTGTTATTAAGTGTGGAAGTGTGTTACTATGTTTGGAAGTGTGTTACTATGTTTGGGAGTGTGTTACTATGTTTGGGAGTGTGTTTCTATGTTTGGAAGTGTGTTACTATGTTTGGAAGTGTGTTACTATGTTTGGGAGTGTGTTATTATGTTTGGAAGTGTGTTACTATGTTTGGGAGTGTGTTGCTATGTTTGGAAGTGTGTTCCTATGTTTGGAAGTGTGTTACTATGTTTGGAAGTGTGTTACTATGTTTGGAAGTGTGTTACTATGTTTGGAAGTGTGTTACTATGTTTGGAAGTGTGTTACTATGTTTGGAAGTGTGTTACTATGTTTGGAAGTGTGTTACTATGTTTGAGAGTGTGTTACTATGTTTGGAATTGTGTTACTATGTTTGGAAGTGTGTTACTATGTTTGGAAGTGTGTTACTATGTTTGGAATTGTGTTACTATGTTTGGAATTGTGTTACTATGTTTGGAAGTGTGTTACTATGTTTGGAAGTGTGTTACTATGTTTGGAAGTGTGTTACTATGTTTGGATGTGTGTTACTATGTTTGGGAGTGTGTTACTATGTTTGGATGTGTGTTACTATGTTTGGAAGTGTGTTACTATGTTTGGATGTGTGTTACTATGTTTGGGAGTGTGTTACTATGTTTGGGAGTGTGTTACTATGTTTGGAAGTGTGTTACTATGTTTGGATGTGTGTTACTATGTTTGGGAGTGTGTTACTATGTTTGGAAGTGTGTTACTATGTTTGGAAGTGTGTTACTATGTTTGGAAGTGTGTTACTATGTTTGGATGTGTGTTACTATGTTTGGATGTGTGTTACTATGTTTGGGAGTGTGTTACTATGTTTGGAAGTGTGTTACTATGTTTGGATGTGTGTTACTATGTTTGGGAGTGTGTTACTATGTTTGGGAGTGTGTTACTATGTTTGGATGTGTGTTACTATGTTTGGAAGTGTGTTACTATGTTTGGATGTGTGTTACTATGTTTGGAAGTGTGTTACTATGTTTGGATGTGTGTTACTATGTTTGGGAGTGTGTTACTATGTTTGGAAAAGTGTGTTACTACGAAATTTAAGCATTGTGATCCCAGTAATTTATCACTCTTGTTCCTACCATGTACATATACTAACTACTAGCTAATTATGAGCATTAGGTGAAATTAAAGAAAATGTGAACAAAATGAGATATGAGAGAAGGGGAGAAAAAGAGGGAACGAATAAGAGAGTAATGAGAAGGGTAGGGGAGAAAAAGATGTTAATGGCCCCTCTAGTTCTGTAAAAAAAATACAAAAGACTAGAGGTAGGGCAAAGAGAGGAAAAACAAAGAACCTTAAAATCTGGTTTACAGACAGAGAAAAAAATGGAAAATGAAAGCGAGGGGAGAGAGAGAGAGAGAGAGAGAGAGAGAGAGAGAGAGAGAGAGAGAGAGAGAGAGAGAGAGAGAGAGAGAGAGAGAGAGAGATAGAGAGAGATAGAGAGAGAGAAAGAGAGAGAGAGAGAGAGAGAGAGAGAGAGAGAGAGAGAGAGAGAGAGAGAGAGAGTAATTGTTGACCAAACGTGAATGGAAAGTATTTAGTTTTCGCTGCAGTCATTTTTATTAAGAGGGATTATTATGCTGTAGTCAAGAAGAAGTTACTGAACACAGGAAAAAAGGCGTCCCGTTGTCTATTTGTAGTATTCAACGACATTCAAAATATCAAGCAGTAACACTTGGAAGCTCTTTTGCTTTGGATCTAATTCCATGCGTTCTCTCCTACTATATAGACTGGGAGGGAATATCGAAAAATACCACATCCCAAAAAAAGCAATTCTCTCTTCCACTGAAAAAAATAATCGTCATTGTCTGCAGAATGGGACCTATAAACACTGATGTACTACAATTTTTTTTTTAACAGTTCACCACTCACAAAATTTGTGTTAATCCTTTTGTCATTCTTACATATATGGACTGTAAATCCACTCAGCCACTTCCACAATAGTGGACATCAGCTAACCTGACACACATGAATGGGAATAAATAGGTCACTTTCTCTAGCGAGTATTAGCATCATTTATTCGTTGATTAGAACGTGTCACCACAAGTTTCTGTCACACGACATAAGCTCGTGGTGACATGTTCCTAGTGTGTTTTGTACACTCCACACCATCCAGAGCATTGTGACAGGCGTCTGTTGACTCCGTATCCCGTACTCTTTATTAGTTACTTAATACTTGTAGTCTTACGAGAAGTGTGGAAACCTTGCAATACATTGTAAGTGTAGATCTCTAAGGATATGACTTCATAGCACCAGCCTTTCTTATTCTACAAGCAACAGGCTGCGACCAACTTCATTAATTTTGACATGGTTAAAGGAAATAAATAAGGTCAAAACTTTATAATTACCCATGTGTCCAAAGAGAATTTTCAAAGTCTGACATATCTGTTGACACAAAATTACGAGTGGAAGATACATTTTTGAGTGGAATTACAAACAGTTATCTTAAAAGTGTTTATAAACGAATTCAAAGAATTAAAAACAAAATCCTAGTAGGTAGTACGCCACAACGTTGTGTTCTCGAAGGAGCTCATTTGGCGCATTTTTTACTAATTTCTGTTAATTTACTTAATTTTCGTTAATCTATAATACTAACTTGAAATAATGCACATAGAAAAGTCGGTTAGGAGATATTGGCCGGAAAAGCAACGGTATTCTTAATATGAAGACGTTTATTTTTTGGCAGTCTAAAATTCATTATACTCGCGTGTCTGTCGTAAGATTAGAGGTTACAGAGTTGTAGCAATATTATGTAGAAAACTCGCTGAAAATACAGATAACGAAGTAAGGTGACCAGTTTAAGGTTCTCGTCGTTACGAGTTAGATTCTCAGAACTGGAAAGAGTACCACTAAGTGAGAAGCTGGAGAGAGAGACAGGTGCGTGATGGCATAAAAGAAGTTAAATGAGTAAGGTGGGAGGAAAGTAGGGAGGGGAAAGTAGGTGGAAATGTAAAGGGAGACTAAAAAGCTATATCAATTAGGGTGATTAATAGACAGAGCTAGTAGTAAAATTCAGAGTAAAAATATTTTTAATATCAAACCTAGTGTTAAGAAAGAAAGAGATGTTAAGGAAATGGGTGGTGGGAATTTTAGGGAAGTGGTGAAGGTCAAGGGAATGAGGCAGTAGTGTGGGTAGGAGGAAATACTAAGAGGAAAGATTCAAATAGAAGAATAACTTAATGAATTCAGAGGAATATACAAGTGGAAGTAAGCGAGAATAAAGTAGAATAAAACTGCAGAAAGACCAGAAATGTAACTAGAGAACGCATAGAAAATACGAACCGGAGAAGACCTAAACTTAATTATGAGAGGAAGGGTAGAGGGAACGTTTTTGTATATGTGTAAATGCATGTAAAACAGGACAGAAAAGTGAAAAGAGGAATAGTGAAGAAATGAAAATATCCTTAAGTTGCTGTGGAATAAACAACTTGCAAATCCTCCCCCCCCCATCAGTTGCGGTGGCTGTGTTGACACTGCCTGGGTACCTCTTTGACACTACCCGGGTACCTCTTTGACACTGCCTGGGTACCTCTTTGACACTTCCTGGGTACCTCTTTGACACTACCCGGGTACCTCTTTGACACTGCCTGGGTACCTCTTTGACACTGCCTGGGTACCTCTTTGACACTACCCGGGTACCTCTTTGACACTGCCTGGGTACCTCTTTGACACTGCCTGGGTACCTCTTTGACACTACCCGGGTACCTCTTTGACACTACCTGGTACCTGTTTGACACTACCTGGGTACCTCTTTGACACTACCCGGGTACCTCTTTGACACTACCTGGGTACCTCTTTGACACTACCCGGGTACCTCTTTGACACTGCCTGGGTACCTCTTTGACACTACCTGGTACCTGTTTGACACTACCTGGGTACCTCTTTGACACTGCCTGGGTACCTGTTTGACACTACCTGGGTACCTCTTTGACACTACCCGGGTACCTCTTTGACACTGCCTGGGTACCTCTTTGACACTAGTTGGGTACCTCTTTGACACTACCTGGTACCTGTTTGACACTACCTGGGTACCTCTTTGACACTGCCTGGGTACCTGTTTGACACTACCTGGGTACCTCTTTGACACTACATGGGTACCTCTTTGACACTACCTGGGTACCTCTTTGACACTGCCTGGGTACCTGTTTGACACTACCTGGGTACCTCTTTGACACTACCTGGGTACTTCTTTGACACTACCTGGTACCTGGACACTACCTGGGTACCTGTTTGACACTACCTGGGTACCTGTTTGACACTGCCTGGGTACCTCTTTGACACTCCATGGGTACCTCTTTTACACTACCTGGGTACCTCTTTGACACTGCCTGGGTACCTGTTTACTACCTGGGTACCTCTTTGACACTACCTGGGTACTTCTTTGACACTACCTGGTACCTGTTTGACACTACCTGGGTACCTGGACACTACCTGGGTCTTTGACACTACCTGGGTACCTCTTTGACACTACCTGGGTACCTCTTTGACACTGCCTGGGTACCTGTTTGATACTACATGGGTACCTCTTTGACACTACCTGGGTACCTCTTTGACACTACCTGGGTACCTCTTTGACATTGCCTGGGTACCTCTTTGACACTACCTGGGTACTTCTTTGACACTACTGGTACCTGTTTGACACTACCTGGGTACCTGTTTGACACTACCTGGGTACCTCTTTGATACTACATGGGTACCTCTTTGACACTACCTGGGTACCTCTTTGACACTACCTGGGTACCTCTTTGACATTGCCTGGGTACCTCTTTGACACTACCTGGGTACTTCTTTGACACTACCTGGTACCTGTTTGACACTACCTGGGTACCTGTTTGACACTACCTGGGTACCTCTTTGACACTGCCTGGGTACCTCTTTGACACTGCCTGGGTACCTGTTTGACACTATCTGGGTACCTCTTTGACACTACCTGGGTACCTCTTTGACACTACCTGGGTACCTCTTTGACACTGCCTGGGTACCTCTTTGACACTAGTTGGGTACCTCTTTGACACTACCTGGTACCTGTTTGACACTCCCTGGGTACCTCTTTGACACTGCCTGGGTACCTGTTTGACACTACCTGGGTACCTCTTTGACACTACCTGGGTACCTCTTTGACACTGCCTGGGTACCTCTTTGACACTAGTTGGGTACCTCTTTGACACTACCTGGGTACCTGTTTGACACTACCTGGGTACCTCTTTGACACTAGTTGGGTACCTCTTTGACACTACCTGGTACCTGTTTGACACTACCTGGGTACCTCTTTGACACTGCCTGGGTACCTGTTTGACACTACCTGGGTACCTCCTTGACACTACCTGGGTACCTCTTTGACACTACCTGGGTACCTGTTTGACACTACCTGGGTACCTCTTTGACACTCCCTGGGTACCTGTTTGACACTACCTGGGTACCTCTTTGACACTCCCTGGGTACCTCTTTGACACTGCCTGGGTACCTCTTTGACACTACCTGGGTACCTCTTTGACACTACCTGGGTACCTCTTTGACACTACCTGGGTACTTCTTTGACACTACCTGGTACCTGTTTGACACTACCTGGTACCTCTTTGACACTACCCGGGTACCTCTTTGACACTGCCTGGGTACCTCTTTGACACTGCCTGGGTACCTCTTTGACACTAGTTGGGTACCTCTTTGACACTACCTGGTACCTGTTTGACACTACCTGGGTACCTCTTTGACACTGCCTGGGTACCTGTTTGACACTACCTGGGTACCTCTTTGACACTACATGGGTACCTCTTTGACACTACCTGGGTACCTCTTTGACACTGCCTGGGTACCTGTTTGACACTACCTGGGTACCTCTTTGACACTACCTGGGTACTTCTTTGACACTACCTGGTACCTGTTTGACACTACCTGGGTACCTGTTTGACACTACCTGGGTACCTGTTTGACACTGCCTGGGTACCTCTTTGACACTGCCTGGGTACCTGTTTGACACTACCTGGGTACCTCTTTGACACTGCCTGGGTACCTGTTTGACACTACCTGGGTACCTCTTTGACACTACCTGGGTACTTCTTTGACACTACCTGGTACCTGTTTGACACTACCTGGGTACCTGTTTGACACTACCTGGGTACCTGTTTGACACTACCTGGGTACCTCTTTGACACTACCTGGGTACCTCTTTGACACTGCCTGGGTACCTGTTTGATACTACATGGGTACCTCTTTGACACTACCTGGGTACCTCTTTGACACTACCTGGGTACCTCTTTGACATTGCCTGGGTACCTCTTTGACACTACCTGGGTACTTCTTTGACACTACCTGGTACCTGTTTGACACTACCTGGGTACCTGTTTGACACTACCTGGGTACCTCTTTGATACTACATGGGTACCTCTTTGACACTACCTGGGTACCTCTTTGACACTACCTGGGTACCTCTTTGACATTGCCTGGGTACCTCTTTGACACTACCTGGGTACTTCTTTGACACTACCTGGTGCCTGTTTGACACTACCTGGGTACCTGTTTGACACTACCTGGGTACCTCTTTGACACTGCCTGGGTACCTCTTTGACACTGCCTGGGTACCTGTTTGACACTATCTGGGTACCTCTTTGACACTACCTGGGTACCTCTTTGACACTACCTGGGTACCTGTTTGACACTACCTGGGTACCTCTTTGACACTGCCTGGGTACCTGTTTGACACTACCTGGGTACCTCTTTGACACTACCTGGGTACCTCTTTGACACTGCCTGGGTACCTGTTTGACACTACCTGGGTACCTCTGACACTACCTTGGCATCTCCCTGACGCTACCTTGGTAGCTACTTGACACTGCCTTGGCAGTTTCTTGACACTATTTTGGCAGCTCCTTAACACTACCTCGGCAATTTTCATAACCTCGTAACTACGGCATCTCATTCATAACTGTGTGTGTGTGTGTGTGTGTGTGTGTGTGTGTGTGTGTGTGTGTGTGTGTGACGAAAATGAAGCGTGTGCGTGAAACGTACACAGGAGACGTATTGTGTTATTGCACAAATGCGGATATAACTCACTTTCTCCATTATCCCTCCTTTTCCTTTCCAACATTTCCTCTCCTCTCCATCTCCCCTTCCTTCCCCCCAGTCAGTGTGTGGAGAAGTGGTGTCTCGGAGGGTGGGGTTGGCACTATGCCAGGTGTATTGTATGAGCGGGTGTGGCACCCCCTGGCCTCCACACACTGCACTTTAAGGGCTTAAACTCCATGGTTTAATCAGCGCTCACTGCTAAAGTTCACGGTTAAATTGCTAAATCTTCTGATTATATTGTTTTAATGACTTGGTAAATTTATTAATTAATTAGGTACGACTCTTGATAACTACAGGAGGGTCATTAAAGCTGCATGTTACTTGTAAACCACCATACTTTAATGCCTAAAATAAAGGTTAAAGTATAATCCTAGTGTATATACACTAGTGTATATACCTTTTATTATTACCATTTAATTGATGACGTAATTGACAAAAAAAGGCTCTTGAAGTATTAAGTTCTTAGAGTTTGATTCCTGAATAAGAGTGAATTTGTATGTATCTGTATGGAATTGTTTTGTTCTTGTTTAACATTATGTGGAAGGATTAGTGCAAAATAATTCTTTTGCTACCTGTTTGTGCGTGTACTCACCTAGTTGTGGTTGCAGGGGCCGATTCATAGCTCCTGGTCCCGTGTGTGTGTGTGTGTGTGTGTGTGTGTGTGTGTGTGTGTGTGTGTGTGTATACTCACATAGCTGTAGTTGCAGGGGTCGAGTGTATGTGTGTGTGTGTGTGTGTGTGTGTGTGTGTGTGTGTGTGTGTGTGTGTGTGTGTGTGTACATCAGCTGACCATCAAAGGCCCCATTACTTATTCCTCTCCCCCTCTTGACCTCTCCAGCACACACCTCGTTTACCCACGGTCTGTTTCTTAATGCAAAACAGAAATTCCCGTTTCGTCATCGACCTGACCTTTGATCCCATCCACCCTCTCCCTCTGTCCACCCTCTCCCTCAGTCCACCCTTTCCCTCTGTCCACCCTCTCCCTCTGTCCACCCTCTCCCTCTGTCCACCCTCTCCCTCTGTCCACCTTGTCCCTCTCCCCTGCCAACTCACCCCCCACTCTTCCCCTCCACCCGCCCATTTCCCACTTCCTCCTGTCGGCCAGGTAACAGGAAATTGTAATCCGCCGTGTATTGTTACCTGTTTGTGTCTGTTTACCTTAGTCAACTGACTCACGGAAAGGCGCACACAAGCACTGATACTGGAGGGCCCCCACACGCTCACGCACCCAGTCTCAGGAAAGCACACAGTCTCAGGCACGCACACGCCCACGTACACTCAGACGCACACGGGCATGCTAGCATATATGATCAAGAACTTCTGAGATGTAAAAATTTATATATTTACCTTTGCGCGGATTACGTTTGTATGATTTTATTAATAATATCTGTAATAATAATAATAATAATAATAATAATAGTAATCAAAATAAGGTAATCGAGTAGGGTATCCTCGGTTGCCCGATCCCAGTGTACATCGCAATACTAAGAACTTCATGATTGTAAGTGATTACAGATAACCCCCATCACTCTTTTTACTTTCTATCTTTTGCTTTCCCTCTCTTCTTCCCCCCCCCCCCGTCTCTCTCTCTTTCCTACCTTCCTTTCCCTTCACCCTTCATTAACTCATTCCCATATCATTATCATTCCCTCCTTTCCTTATCTTCCTCTCCTTAATCTCCTTATTTCCCTCTCCTCCATTTCATTATTTTCCCTCTATCTAATTTTCTCTTCTATCTAGTTATCTTGCACCATTTCCCTTTTTTCAACCTCTTCTAATTTTTCTCCTCCTTCATCTTATTTTCCCCTTCTCCATCTTATTTCCCCCTCCTTCATCTTATTTCTCCCCTCCTATATCGCATGACACTGTTGAAAGAGACAGTACTGTGGTACCATTGAGACAAGACTGTTGTACCGATGTGAGAGACAATGTTGTCATACCGTTAAGAGAAACAGTACTGTGGTACGGTTAAGAGAGCACTGTGGCATCGTTGAGAGAGACAGTACTGTGATATCGTTGAGGCACAGTACTGTGGAACCGTTGAGACAGTACTGTGGTACCGTTTAGACAAACAGTATTGTTGTACTGTTTAAACAGTACTGTGGTACCGTTGAGACAGTACTGTGGCACAGTTTATACTGACAGCACTATGGTACCGTTGAGACAGTAGTGTTACTGCTGAGACAGTACTGTCGTACCGTTTAGACTATAATGTGGTACCGTTCCAACAGTACTGTAGTACCGTTTAGAAAGTACTGTGGTACCATTGAGACAGTACTGTGGTACCGTTGAAACAATACTGTGGTTCCATTGAGAGAGACAGTACTGTGTTACCGTTTAGACAAACAGCAGTACAGTACCGTTAAGACAGTACGGTAGTACAGTTTAGACAGTACTGTGGTACCGTTTAGATAATACTGTGGTATAGTTGAGAGACAGTACTGTGGTACCATTGAGAGACATTACTGTGGTACCATTGAGAGATATTACTGTGGTACCGTTGAGAGACACTACTATCGTACCGTTGAGAGACACTACTGTCGTACCATTGAGAAACACTACTGTCGTACCGTTGAGAAACACTGCTGTGATACTGTTGAGAGAGAGAACAGTGGGTGTGGTACACTGTTTTGTTTACATAGTGTTATTGAAATTCTTAGTATCGCATCTGGTTACCAGTTATTCCTCATTACTGTCTGTGACACGATTTTACCTTTTACCTATAAATGAAAATCCAGTAGAAATTAGCATGTCATTTAACGCACGAGAGTACAGTATTACCACCTGTGGTGCCAGGAGAGTACAGTATTACCACCTGTGGTGCCAGGAGAGTACAGTATTACCACCTGTGGTGCCAGGAGAGTACAGTATTACCACCTGTGGTGCCAGGAGAGTACAGTATTACCACCTGTGGTGCCAGGAGAGTACAGTATTACCACCTGTGGTGCCAGGAGAGTACAGTATTACCACCTGTGGTGCCAGGAGAGTACAGTATTACCACCTGTGGTGCCAGGAGAGTACAGTGTTACCACCTGTGGTGCCAGGAGAGTACGGTGTTACCACCTGTGGTGCCAGGAGAGTACAGTATTACCACCTGTGGTGCCAGGAGAGTACAGTATTACCACCTGTGGTGCCAGGAGAGTACAGTATTACCACCTGTGGTGCCAGGAGAGTACAGTATTACCACCTGTGGTGCCAGGAGAGTACAGGATTACCACCTGTGGTGCCAGGAGAGTACAGTGTTACCACCTGTGGTGCCAGGAGAGTACAGTGTTACCACCTGTGGTGCCAGGAGAGTACAGTGTTACCACCTGTGGTGCCAGGAGAGTACAGTGTTACCACCTGTGGTGCCAGGAGAGTATAGTGTTACCACTTGTGGTGCCAGGAGAGTACAGTGTTACCACCTGTGGTACTAGGAGAGTACAGTGTTACCACCTGTGGTGCCAGGAGAGTACAGTGTTACCACCTGTGGTGCCAGGAGAGTACAGTGTTACCACCTGTGATGCCAGGAGAGTACAGTGTTACCACTTGTGGTGCCAGGAGAGTATATTGTTACCACCTGTGGTGCCAGGAGAGTACAGTGTTACCACCTGTGGTACTAGGAGAGTACAGTGTTACCACCTGTGGTGCCAGGAGAGTACAGTGTTACCACCTGTGGTGCCAGGAGAGTACAGTGTTACCACCTGTGGTGCCAGGAGAGTACAGTGTTACTACCTGTGGTGCCAGGAGAGTACAGTGTTACCACCTGTGGTGCTAGGAGAGTACAGTGTTACCACCTGTGGTGCCAGGAGAGTACAGTGTTACCACCTGTGGTGCCAGGAGAGTACAGTGTTACCACCTGTGGTGCCAGGAGAGTACAGTGTTACCACCTGTGGTGCCAGGAGAGTACAGTGTTACCACCTGTGGTGCCAGGAGAGTACAGTGTTACCACCTGTGGTGCCAGGAGAGTACAGTGTTACCACCTGTGGTGCCAGGAGAGTACAGTGTTACCACCTGTGGTGCCAGGAGAGTACACTGTTACTACCTGTGGTGCCAGGAGAGTACATTATTACCACCTGTGGTGCTAGGAGAGTACAGTGTTACCACCTGTGGTGCCAGGAGAATGCAGTGTTACCAGTGGTGCCACGAGAATACAGTGTTACCAGTGGTGCCAGGAGAATACAGTGTTACCAGTGGTGCCAGGAGAATACAGTGTTACCAGTGGTGCCAGGAGAATACAGTGTTACCAGTGGTGCCAGGAGAATACAGTGTTACCAGTGGTGCCAGGAGAATACAGTGTTATCAGTGGTGCCAGGAGAATACAGTGTTACCAGTGTTGCCAGGAGAATACAGTGTTATCAGTGGTGCCAGGAGAATACAGTGTTACCAGTGGTGCCAGGAGAATACAGTGTTACCAGTGGTACCTGTGCAAGGAAATACCTCCCAGAGTCACTTTAATTTTTTATTTTCTTCCAATATTCGTTAATTAATAAAGTTGATTAATGTATGGTATTGGTAGCACTGTTGCTGCTACTGTAGCTATTGTAATACTAGGTAGCACTCGCTGGCAGGACCTGCTACTGCAGCTATTGTAACACTAGGTAGCACTTGCTGGCAGGACCTGCCACTACTGCTATTGTAACACTAGGTAGCACTCGCTGGCAGGACCTGCCTCTACTGCTATTGTAACACTAGGTAGCACTCGCTGGCAGGACCTGCCACTACTGCTATTGTAACACTAGGTAGCACTCGCTGGCAGGACCTGCCACTACTGCTATTGTAACACTAGGTAGCACTCGCTGGCAGGACCTGCCTCTACTGCTATTGTAACACTAGGTAGCACTCGCTGGCAGGACCTGCCACTACTGCTATTGTAACACTAGGTAGCACTCGCTGGCAGGACCTGCCACTACTGCTATTGTAACACTAGGTAGCACTCGCTGGCAGGACCTGCCACTACTGCTATTGTAACACTAGGTAGCACTCGCTGGCAGGACCTGCCTCTACTGCTATTGTAACACTAGGTAGCACTCGCTGGCAGGACCTTCTACTGCAGCTATTGTAATACTAGGCAGCACTTGCTGGCAGGACCTGCTACTGCAGCTATTGTAACACTAAGTAGCACTCGCTGGCAGGACCTGCCACTACTGCTATTGTAACACTAGGTAGCACTCGCTGGCAGGACCTGCCACTACTGCTATTGTAACACTAGGTAGCACTCGCTGGCAGGACCTGCTACTGTAGCTATTGTAATACTAGGTAGCACTCGCTGGCAGGACCTGCTACTGTAGCTATTGTAATACTAGGCAGCACTCGCTGGCAGGACCTGCTACTGTAGCCATTGTAATATTAGGTAGCACTCGCTGGCAGGAGCTGCTACTGCAGCTATTGTAACACTAGGTAGCACTCGCTGGCAGGAACTGCTACTGCAGCTATTGTAACACTAGGTAGCACTCGCTGGCAGGAGCTGCTACTGCAGCTATTGTAACACTAGGTAGCACTCGCTGGCAGGAGCTGCTACTGCAGCTATTGTAACACTAGGTAGCACTCGCTGGCAGTACCTGCTACTGCAGCTATTGTAACACTAGGTAGCACTCGCTGGCAGGAGCTGATACTGCAGCTATTGTAACGCTAGGTAGCACTCGCTGGCAGGAACTGCTGCTGCAGCTATTGTAATACTAGGTAGCACTCGCTGGCAGGACCTGCTACTGCAGCTATTGTAACACTAGGTAGCACTCGCTGGCAGGACCTGCTAATGCAGCTATTGTAACACTAGGTAGCACTCGCTGGCAGGACCTGCTACTGCAGCTATTGTAATACTAGGTAGCAATCGCTGGCAGGACCTGCTACTGCAGCTATTGTAACACTAGGTAGCACTCGCTGGCAGGAGCTGCTACTGCAGCTATTGTAACACTAGGTAGCACTTGCTGACAGGACCTGCTACTGCAGCTATTGTAATATTAGGTAGCCCTCGCTGGCAGGACCTGCTACTGCAGCTATTGTAAACTAGGTAGCACTCGCTGGCAGGACCTGCTACTGCAGTTATTGTAACACTAGGTAGCACTTGCTGGCAGGACCTGCTACTGCAGCTATTGTAATACTAGGTAGCACTCGCTGGCAGGACCTGCTACTGCAGCTATTGTAGCACTAGGTAGCACTCGCAGGCAGGAACTGCTGCTGCAGCTATTGTAACACTAGGTAGCACTCGCTGGCAGGAACTGCTACTGCAGCTATTGTAGCACTAGGTAGCACTCGCTGGCATATCCTGCTACTGCAGCTATTGTAATATTAGGTAGCACTTGCTGGCAGGACCTACTACTGCAGCTATTGTAACATTAGGTAGCACTCGCTGGCAGGAGCTGCTACTGCAGCTATTGTAATACTTGGTAGCACTCGCTGGCAGGACCTGCTAATGTAGCTATTGTAATACTAGGTAGCACTCGCTGGCAGGACCTGCTACTGTAGCTATTGTAATACTAGGTAGCACTCGCTGGCAGGAGCTGCTACTGCAGCTATTGTAACACTAGGTAGCACTCTCTGGCAGGAGCTGCTACTGCAGCTATTGTAACACTAGGTAGCACTCGCTGGCAGTACCTGCTACTGCAGCTATTGTAACACTAGGTAGCACTCGCTGGCAGGAGCTGCTATTGCAGATATTGTAACACTAGGTAGCACTCGCTGGCAGGACCTGCTACTGCACCTATTGTAACACTAGGTAGCACTCGCTGGCAGGAACTGCTGCTGCAGCTATTGTAATACTAGGTAGCACTCGCTGGCAGGACCTGCTACTGCAGCTATTGTAACACTAGGTAGCACTCGCTGGCAGGACCTGCTAATGCAGCTATTGTAATACTAGGTAGCACTCGCTGGCAGGACCTGCTACTGCAGCTATTGTAATACTAGGTAGCACTCGCTGGCAGGACCTGCTACTGCAGCAATTGTAACACTAGGTAGCACTCGCTGGCAGGAGCTGCTACTACAGCTATTGTAACACTAGGTAGCACTTGCTGGCAGGACCTGCTACTGCAGCTATTGTAATATTAGGTAGCACTCGCTGGCAGGACCTGCTACTGCAGCTATTGTAACACTAGGTAGCACTTGCTGCTACTGCAGCTATTGTACCTGCTACTGCAGCTAGGTAGCACTCGCTTGTACTGCAGCTATTGTAGCACTAGATAGCACTCGCTGGCAGGACCTGCTACTGCAGCAGCTATAGCACTCGTAGCTGCTACTGCAGCTATTGTAACACTAGGTAGCACTCGCTGGCAGGACCTGCTACTGCAGCTATTGTAACACTAGGTAGCACTCGCTGGCAGGAGCTGCTACTGCAGCTATTGTAACACTAGGTAGCACTCGCTGGCAGGACCTGCTACTGCAGCTATTGTAATACTAGGTAGCACTCGCTGGCAGGACCTGCTACTGCAGCTATTGTAATACTAGGTAGCACTCGCTGGCAGGACCTGCTACTGCAGCTATTGTAGCACTAGGTAGCACTCGCAGGCAGGAACTGCTGTTGCAGCTATTGTAACACTAGGTAGCACTCGCTGGCAGGAACTGCTACTGCAGCTATTGTAGCACTAGGTATCACTCGCTGGCAGGACCTACTACTGCAGCTATTGTAATACTAGGTAGCACTTGCTGGGAGGACCTGCTACTGCAGCTATTGTAACATTAGGTAGCACTCGCTGGCAGGAGCTGCTACTGCAGCTATTGTAATACTAGGTAGCACTCGCTGGCAGGACCTGCTACTGCAGCTATTGTAACACTAGGTAGCACTTGCTGGCAGGACCTGCTACTGCAGCTATTGTAATACTAGGTAGCACTCGCTGGCAGGACCTGCTACTGCAGCTACTGTAATACTAGATAGCACTCGCTGGTAGGACCTGCTACTGCAGCTATTGTAATACAGGTAGCACTCGCTGGCAGGACCTGCTACTGCAGCTATTGTAACACTAGGTAGCACTCGCTGGCAGGACCTGCTACTGCAGCTATTGTAACACTAGGTAGCACTCGCTGGCATGACCTGCTACTGCAGCTATTGTAGCACTAGGTAGCACTCGCTGGCAGGAACTGCTACTGCAGCTATTGTAACACTAGGTAGCACTCTCTGGCAGGACCTGCTACTGCAGCTATTGTAATACTAGGCAGCACTTGCTGGCAGGACCTGCTACTGCAGCTATTGTAATACTAGGTAGCACTCGCTGGCAGGAGCTGCTACTGCAGCTATTGTAACACTAGGTAGCACTCGCTGGCATGACCTGCTACTGCAGCTATTGTAGCACTAGGTAGCACTCGCTGGCAGGAGCTGCTACTGCAGCTATTGTAACACTAGGTAGCACTCTCTGGCAGGACCTGCTACTGCAGCTATTGTAGCACTAGGTAGCACTCGCTGGCAGGACCTTCTACTGCAGCTATTGTAATACTAGGCAGCACTTGCTGGCAGGACCTGCTACTGCAGCTATTGTAACACTAGGTAGCACTCGCTGGCAGGACCTGCTACTGCTGCTATTGTAATACTAGGTAGCACTCGCTGGCAGGAGCTGCTACTGCAGCTATTGTAACACTAGGTAGCACTCGCTGGCAGGACCTGCTACTGCAGCTATTGTAGCACTAGGTAGCACTCGCTGGCAGGACCTGCTACTGCAGCTATTGTAACACTAGGTAGCACTCGCTGGCAGGACCTGCTACTGCAGCTATTGTAGCACTAGGTAGCACTCGCTGGCAGGACCTTCTACTGCAGCTATTGTAATACTAGGTAGCACTTGCTGGCAGGACCTGCTACTGCAGCTATTGTAACATTAGGTAGCACTCGCTGGCAGGACCTGCTACTACAGCTATTGTAGTACTAGGTAGCACTTGCTGGCAGGACCTGCTAGTGCAGCTATTGTAATACTAGGTAGCACTTAGCACTCGCTGGCAGGACCTTCTACTGCAGCTATTGTAATACTAGGTAGCACTTGCTGGCAGGACCTGCTACTGCAGCTATTGTAACATTAGGTAGCACTCGCTGGCAGGACCTGCTACTGCAGCTATTGTAACACTAGGTAGCACTCGCTGGCAGGACCTGCTACTGCAGCTATTGTAACACTAGGTAGCACTCGCTGGCAGGACCTGCTACTGCAGCTATTGTAGCACTAGGTAGCACTTGCTGGCAGGACCTGCTACTGCAGCTATTGTAACACTAGGTAGCACTCGCTGGCAGGACCTGCTACCGCAGCTATTGTAGCACTAGGTAGCACTCGCTGGCAGGAGCTGCTACTGCAGCTATTGTAACACTAGGTAGCACTCGCTGGCAGGACCTGCTACCGCAGCTATTGTAGCACTAGATAGCACTCGCTGGCAGGACCTGCTACCGCAGCTATTGTAGCACTAGGTAGCACTCGCTGGCAGGTGCTGCTATTGCAGCTATTGTAGCACTAGATAGCACTCGCTGGCAGGACCTGCTACCGCAGCTATTGTAGCACTAGGTAGCACTCGCTGGCAGGAGCTGCTACTGCAGCTATTGTAGCACTAGGTAGGCCGCGTTGTAAATACAGATTAGGAACGGCAGAGCAAATTCTGATTGGAACAGGAGGGAATGTTGGTGTATGTGTTGTTGAGTGCTAGAGTGATTCTGAGTGCTGCTGAGTGCTAGAGTGATTCTGGGTGCTGCTGAGTGCTAGAGTGATTCTGGGTGCTGCTGAGTGCTAGAGTGATTCTTGGTGCTGCTGAGTGCTAGAGTGATTCTGGGTGCTGCTGAATGCTAGAGTGATTCTTGGTGCTGCTGAGTGCTAAGGTGATTCTTGGTGCTAATTGGCGCTGGGGACTGTTGTTGGTGTTGCTATATGCTGGCAGTATATCATCTGCTCCTGCTGCTGGGTGTGTGTGTGTGTGTGTACTCACCTAATTGTGGTTGCAGGGGTCGAGACTCAGCTCCTAGGCCCGCCTCTTCACTGACCGCTACTGGATCCTCCCTCTCCCTGCTCCATGAGCTTTATCATACCTCGTCTTAAAACTATTTATAGTTCCTGCCTCCACTACATCGCTTGCCAGACTGTTCAACTTCCTAACAACTCTGTGGCTAAAGAAATACTTCCTAACATCCCTCTGACTCATCTGAGTCTTCAGCTTCCCTTAACCTTCCCTTAACCTTTCTTCATAGGACATTCCCCTTAGCTTTGGAACCGGCCTTGTTGCAAATCTTTGCACTTCTTTAATTTCTTGACCTGTTTGACCAGATTTTTGTTCCAAACTGGTGTTGCGTACTACAGTATGGGCCTGACGTACACAGTGTATAAAGTCTTGAACGAGTCCTTACTGAGGCACCGGACCGCTATTCTCAGGTTTGCCAGGCGCACATATGTCGCAGCAGTTATCTGGTTAATGTGTGCTTCTGGCGATGTACTCGGTATTATACTCACTCCTAGGTCTTTCTCCTTGAGTGAGGTTTGTAGTCTTTGGCCTCCTAGCCTATACTCTGTCTGCGGTCTTTTTTGCCCTTCTCCGTTCATGACTTTGCATTTGGCGGGGTTAAATTCTAGGAGCCAGTTGCTGGACCACGCATCCAGCCTGTCCAGGTCCCTTTGTAGACTTGTCTGGACCGCATCTGATTTAATTCTCCTCATTAACTTCACATCATCTGCAAACAGTGACACTTTTGAGTCTATCCCTTCCGTCATGCCGTTCACATATACCAAGAATAGCACTGGTCCCAGGACTGACCCCCTGTGGGACCCCGCTCGTCACTGGCGCCCACTGTGATACCTCATCACGGACCATGACATGCTGTTGCCTCCCTGTTAGGTATTCTCTGATCTATTGCAGTGCCCTTCCTATTATATGTGCCTTTTCCTCTAGCTTCTATACTAATCTCTTGTGAGAAACTGTGTCGAAAGCCCTGCAGTCCAAGAAAATGCAATCAACCCACCCCTCCATCTCATTTCTTACTTCAGTTACCTTGTCATAAAACTCTAGTAGGTTTGTGACACAGGATTTGCCTTCCATGAATCCGTGCTGGCTGTCGTTTATAATCTTGTTCCGCTCCGTGTGCCCCACCACTCTCTTCCTGATAATTTTCTCCTTGACTTTGCATACTATACATGTCAGTGACACTGGTCTATAATTTAGTGCTTCATTTCTGTCTCCTTTCTTAAAGATGGGGACTACATTTGCCTTCTTCCATACTTCAGGTAGTTGCCCAGTTTCAAGGGAAGTGTTGAAGATTTTGGTTAGTGGCACACGTAGTGTCCCTGCTCCCTCTCTAAGGACCCACGGAGAGATGTTGTCCGGTCCCACCGCCTTTGAGGTATCAAGGTCACTTAGGAGCTTCTCCTAAGTGACCTTGACACCTCCTCCTCAGTTGTGTGTAATTCATCCAACACTTGTTGGTATATCACTTGTTGATGTACCCCACTGTTTTGTCTTTCCAGTGCCCCTTCAGCCTCCACTGTAAATACTTCCTGAAATCTCATGTTGAGCTCCTCAGACTTCTTGTGTGTGTGAGTGCGTGTGCGTGTGTGTGTGTGTGTGTGTGTGTGTGTGTGTGTGTGTGTGTGTGTTTGTGTGTGTGTGTTTGTGTGTGTTTGTGTGTGTGTGTGTGTGTTTCAGTGTATGTATGTGTGTTTGCGTGTGTGTGTGTGTGTTTGTGTGTGTTGGTGTGTGTGTGTGTGTGTGTGTGTGTGTGTGTGTGTGTGTGTGTGTGTGTGTGTGTGTGTGTGTGTGTGTGTGTGTGTGTGTGTGTGTTTGTGTGTACTCGCCTAATTGTACTCACCTAATTGTACTCACCTAAATGTATGGATCCTGCTTCCACTACTTCACTTCCCAGACAACTCTGTGACTGAAGAAATATTTCCTAACATCCCTGTGATTCATCTGAGTCTTCATCTTCCAACTATAACTCTTTGTTGCTGTATCCCATCTCTGAAGCATCCTGTCTCTGTCCACCTTGTCGATTCCTCTCAGTATTTTATATGTCGTTATCATATCTCCCCTATCTCTCCTGTCCTCCAGTGTCGTCAGGTCGATTTCCTTTAACTTCTCCTCGTAGGACATTCCCCTTAACTCCGGGACCAGACATGTTGCAAACCTGTACACTTTCTCTTGTTTCTTTACGTGCTTGGCTAGGTGTGGGTTCCAAACTCGTGCTGCATACTCCAATATGGGCCTAACGTACACGGTGTACAGTGTCCTGAATGACTCCTTATTAAGATGTCGGAATGCTGTTCTTAAGTTTGCCAGGCGCCCGTATGCTGCAGTAGTTACTTGGTTGATGTGCGCCTCAGGAAATGTGCCTGGTGTTATACACACCCCCAGGTCTTTTCCTTGAGTGGAGTTTGTAATCTCTGGTGCTGCTGCTGGTTCTTGGTGCTTCTCTGTGCTGCTGCTGTTCTTGTGTTCATACTGTGTGCTACTTCTTGATGCTTATACTGGTGTCTTGATGCTTCATGCTGGTTCTTGTCTTGATGCTTCATACTGGTGCTGCTACTGCTTGATGCTTCATACTGGTCTTGATGCTTCATACTGGTGCTGCTACTGGTCTTGATGCTTCATGCTGGTGCTGCTACTGGTCTTGATGCTTCATACTGGTGCTGCTACTGGTCTTGATGCTTCATATTGGTGCTGCTGCTGGTCTTGATGCTTTATACTGGTGCTGCTTCTGGTCTTGATGCTTTATACTGGTGCTGCTACTGGTCTTGATGCTTTATACTGGTGCTGCTACTGGTTCTTGGTGCTTCATGCTGGTGCTGCTACTGGTTCTTGGTGCTTCATGCTGGTGCTTCTGGTAATGTTGGGGGCTTCATGCTGCTGCTGCTGCCGGTCTTGGTGATTTGTATTGGTGTTGCTGCTACTGCTTGTGGTATTGTTGTTGTTATAGTCGGGCTTTTGTTAGTGATGCAGGTTGTGGTGCTGCTGGTGATGCAGTTTGTGGTGCTGCTGGTGATGCAGTTTGTGGTGCTGCTGGTGATGTAGTTTGTGATGCTGCTGGTGATGCAGATTGCGGTGCTGCTCGTAATGCAGGTTGTGGTGCTGCTGGTGATGCAGGTTGTGGTGCTGCTCGTAATGCAGGTTGTGGAGCTCCTTGTGATGCAGGTTGTGGTGCTGCTGGTGATTCAGGTTGCAGTGCTGCTGGTGATGCAAGTTGTGGTGCTGCTGGTGATGCAGGTTGTGGTGCTGCTCGCGATGCAGGTTGTGGAGCTCCTTGTGATGCAGGTTGCGGTGCTGCTGGTGATGCAGGTTGTCGTGCTGCTGATGATGCAGGTTGTGGTGCTGCTGGTGATTCAGGTTGTGGTGCTGCTGGAGATTCAGGTTGTGGTGGTGCTGGTGATTTAGATTGTGATGCTGCTGGTGATTCAGGTTGTGTTGATGCAGGTTGTGGTGCTGCTGGTGATGCAGGTTGTGGTGCTGCTCGTGATGCAGGTTGTGGAGCTCCTTGTGATGCAGGTTGTGGTGCTGCTGGTGATGCAGGTTGTCGGGTTGCTGATGATGCAGGTTGTGGTGCTGCTGGTGATGCAGGCTGTAGAGCTCCTTGTGAAACATTTTGTGGTGCTGCTGGTGATGCGGGTTGTGGTGATGCTGGTGATGCAGTTTGTGGTGCTGATGGTGATGCAGGTTGTGGAGCTGCTGGTGATGCAGGCTGTGGTGCTGCTGGTGATGCAGGTTGTGGCACTGCTGGTGATGCAGGTTGTGGAGCTCCTTGTGATGCAGGTTGTGGTGCTGCTGGTGATTCAGGTTGTTGTGCTGCTGGTGATTCAGGTTGTTGTGCTGCTGGTGATTCAGGTTGTGGTGATGCACGTTGTGGTGCTGCTGGTGATTCAGGTTGTGATGCTGCTGGTGATTCAGGTTGTGGTGATGCAGGTTGTGGTGCTGCTGGTGATGCAGGCTGTAGAGCTCCTTGTGAAACAGGTTGTGGTGCTGCTGGTGATGCGGGTTGTGGTGCTGCTGGTGATGCAGTTTGTGGTGCTGCTGGTGATGCAGTGTGTGGTGCTTCTGGTGATACAGGTTGTGGTGCTGCTGGTGATGCAGGTTGTGGTGCTGCTGGTGATGCAGGTTGTGGAGCTGCTAGTGATGCAGGTTGTGGTGCTGCTGGTGATGCAGGTTGTGGTACTGCTGGTGATGCAGGTCGTGGTGCTGCTGGTGATGCAAGTTGTGGAGCTGCTGGTGATGCAGGTTGTGGTGCTGCTGGTGATGCAAGTTGTGGTGCTGCTGGTGATGCAGGTTGTGATGCTGCTGGTGATGCAGGTTGTGGAGCTGCTGGTGATGCAGGTTGTGGTGCTGCTGGTGATTCAGGTTGTGGTGCTGCTGGTGATGCAGGTTGTGGTGCTCCTTGTGATGCAGGTTGTAGTGCTGCTGGTGATGCAGGTTGTGGAGCTCCTTGTGATGCAGGTTGTGGTGCTGCTGGTAATTCAGGTTGTGGTGCTGCTGGTGATTCAGGTTGTGGAGCTGCTGGTGATGCAGGTTGTGGTGCTGTTGGTGATTCAGGTTGTGGTGCTGCTGGTGATGCAGGTTGTGGTGCAGCTCGTGATGCAGGCTGTGGAGCTCCTTATGATGCAGGTTGTGGTGCTGCTGGTGATGCAGGTTGTGGTGCTGCTGATGATGCAGGTTGTGGTGCTGCTGGTGATGCAGGTTGTGGTGCTGCTCGTGATGCAGGTTGTGGAGCTCCTTGTGAAACAGGTTGTGGTGCTGCTGGTGATGCGGGTTGTGGTGCTGCTGGTGATGCAGTTTGTGGTGCTGCTGGTGATGCAGTTTGTGGTGCTGCTGGTGATGCAGGTTGTGGTGCTGCTGGTGATGCAGGTTGTGGTGCTGCTGGTGATGCAGGTTGTGGTGCTGCTGGTGATGCAGGTTGTGGAGCTGCTGGTGATGCAGGTTGTGGTGCTGCTGCTGATGCAGGTTGTGGTATTAATTGTGATGCAGGTTGTGGAGCTCCTTGTGATGCAGGTTGTGGTGCTGCTGGTGATTCAGGTTGTTGTGCTGCTGGTGATTCAGGTTGTGGTGCTGCTGGTGATTCAGGTTGTGGTGCTGCTGGTGATGCAGGTTGTGGAGCTGCTGGTGATTCAGGTTGTGGTGATGCAGGATGTGGTGCTGCTGGTGATGCAGGTTGTGGTGCTGCTGGTGATGCAGGTTGTGGAGGTCCTTGTGATGCAAGATGTGGTGCTGCTGGTGATGCAGGTTGTGGAGCTCCTTGTGATGCAGGTTGTGGTGCTGCTGGTGGTGCAGTTTGTGGTGCTGCTGGTGATGCAGGTTGTGGAGCTGCTGATGATGCAGGTTGTGGAGCTCCTTGTGATGCAGGTTGTTGTGCTGCTGGTGATGCAGGTTGTGGAGCTCCTTGTTATGCAGGTTGTGGTGCTGCTGGTGATTCAGGCTGTGGTGCTGCTGGTGATTGAGTTTGTGGTGATGCTGGTGATTCAGGTTGTGGTGCTGCAGGTTCTGCTGACGCAGTTTTTGGTGCTGCAGGTTCTTGTGATGCAGGTTGTGGTGCTGCAGGTTGTGATGCTGCAGGTTATGGTGATGCAGGTTGTGGTGCTGCAGGTTCTGGCGATGCAGGTTGTGGTGCTGCACGTTGTTGTGATGCAGGTTGTGGTGCTGCAGGTTCTCGTGATACACGTTGTGTTGATGCTGGTGATGCAGGTTGTGGTGCTGCAGGTTCTGGTGATGCAGATTGTGACGATGCGGGTTGTGGTGCTGCAGGTTGTTGTGATGCAGGTTGTGGTGCTGCAGGTTGTGGTGATGCAGATTGTGGTGCTGCAGGTTCTCGTGATATACGTTGTGTTGATGCTGGTGATGCAGGTTGTGGTGCTGCAGGTTCTGGTGATGCAGATTGTAGTGATGCAGGTTGTGGTGATGCAGGTTCTGGTGATGCAGGTTCTGGTGATGCAAGTTGTGGCGCTCTTGCTCATGCAGATCGTGGTGATGCAGGTTGTGGTGCTGTTGGCGATGCAGGTTATGGTGCTGCTGGTGATGCAGGTTGTGGTACTGCTGGTGATGCAGGTTATGGAGCTCCTTGTGATGCAGGCTGTGGTGCTGCTGGTGATTCAGGTTATGGTGCTGCTGGTGATTCAGGTTGTGGTGATGCAGGTTGTGGTGCTGCTGGTGATGCAGGTTGTGGAGGTCCTTGTGATGCAAGTTGTGGTGCTGCTGGTGATGCAGGTTGTGGAGCTGTTGGTGATGCAGGTTGTGGAGCTCCTTGTGATGCAGGTTGTGGTGATGCAGGTTGTGGAACTGCTTGTGATGCAGGTTGTGGTGCTGCTGTTGATGCAGGTTGTGGAGCTTCTTGTGAAGCAGGGTGTGGTGATGCAGGTTGTGGAGCTCTTTGTGATGCAGGTTGTGGTGCTGCTGGTGATTCAGGTTGTGGTGATGCTGGTGATTCAGGTTGTGGTGATGCTGGTGATGCAGGTTGTGGAGCTCCTTGTGATGCAGGTTGTGGTGATGCTGGTGATTCAGGTTGTGGTGCTGCAGGTTCTGCTGACGCAGTTTGTGGTGCTGCAGGTTCTTGTGCTGCAGGTTGTGGTGCTGCTGGTGATTCAGGTTGTGGAGCTGTTGGTGATGCAGGTTGTGGAGCTCCTTGTGAAGCAGGTTGTGGTGCTCCTGGTGATTCAGGTTGTGGTGATGCTGGTGATTCAGGTTGTGGTGCTGCAGGTTCTTGTGCTGCTGGTGATTCAGGTTGTGGTGCTGCCTTGTGAAGCTGCTGGTGATGCAGGTTGTGGTGCTGTTGGTGCAGGTTGTGGTGCTGCTGGTGATGATGCAGGTTGTGGTGCTGCTGGTGATGCAGGTTGTGTGCTGCTGATGATGCAGGTTGTGGTGCTGCTGGTGATGCAGGTTGTGGTGCTGCTCGTGATGCAGGTTGTGGAGCTCCTTGTGAGGTTGTGGTGCTGCATGCGGGTTGTGGTGCTGCTGGTGATGCAGTTTGTGGTGCTGCTGGTGATGCAGTTTGTGGAGCTGTTGGTGATGCAGGTTGTGGAGCTCCTTGTGAAGCAGGTTGTGGTGCTGCTGGTGATTCAGGTTGTGGTGATGCTGGTGATTCAGGTTGTGGTGCTGCAGGTTCTTGTGCTGCAGGTTGTGGTGCTGCTGGTGATTCAGGTTGTGGTGCTGCTCGTGATTCAGGTTGTGGTGATGCAGGTTGTGGTGCTGCTGGTGATGCAGGTTGTGGAGCTGCTTGTGATGCAGGTTGTGGTGCTGCAGGATGTGGTGCTGCTGGTGATGCAGGTGCTGGTGATGTGGAGGTCCTTGTGATGCAAGATGTGGTGCTGCTGGTGATGCTGCTGCTGGTGATGCAGGTTGTGGAGCTGCTTGTGATGCAGGTTGTGGTGCTGCTGTTGATGCAGGTTGTGGAGCTTCTTGTGAAGCAGGATGTGGTGCTGCTGGTGATGCAGGTTGTGGAGCTCCTTGTGATGCAGGTTGTGGTGCTGCTGGTGATTCAGGTTGTGGTGATGCTGGTGATTCAGGTTGTGGTGCTGCAGGTTCTGCTGACGCAGTTTGTGGTGCTGCAGGTTCTTGTGATGCAGGTTGTGGTGCTGCAGGTCGTGATGCTGCAGGTTATGGTGATGCAGGTTGTGGTGCTGCAGGTTCTGGCGATGCAGGTTGTGGTGCTGCAGGTTGTGGTGATGCAAGTTGTGGTGCTGCAGGTTGTGGTGATGCAGGATGTGGTGCTGCAGGTTGTGGTGATTCAGGTTGTGGTGATGCAGGTTCTCGTGATACACGTTGTGTTGATGCTGGTGATGCAGGTTGTTGTGCTGCAGGTTCTGGTGATGCAGATTGTGGTGATGCAGGTTGTGGTGATGCAGGTTCTGGGGATGCAAGTTGTGGCGCTCTTGCTGATGCAGATCGTGGTGATGCAGGTTGTGGTGCTGTTGGCGATGCAGGTTATGGTGCTGCTCGTGATGTAGGTTGTGGTGCTGTTGGTGATACAGGTTGTGGCGCTGTTGGCGATGCAGGTTGCGGTGCTGCAGGTGATGCACTTTATGGCGGTGCTGCTTCTAGGGAATTCCTGGTGACTGAATCTGAAGACACTGATAGCACGTTGTTTATTTCTCTCTCTGTCTCCCTGGTCCCTCCCCCCAACATGCCGATATCCCCCCTCATCCCCTCCCCCTCCTCCCCTCCCTCCTCCTTCCCCTCCTCCTTCCAACACAAGAGCCATAAATGGCTTCTGTGATTGATTGGCTATTAATTCTGTCATTAATTTCTCGCTGTCACCCAAATCGACTTGGTACGAAATTGACACTTCCTTAGATGCTCTCTCAACACCCCGTTGTTGATTGTTTGTTTGTCTTCCTCCTTCATCACCCGTTGTTGATTGTCTTCTTTCATCACCCGTTGTTGATTGTCTTCTTTCATCACCCGTTGTTGATTGTTTGTCTTCCTCCTTCATCACCCGTTGTTGATTGTTTGTTTGTCTTCCTCCTTCATCACCCGTTGTTGATTGTCTTCTTTCATCACCCGTTGTTGATTGTTTGTCTTCCTTTATCACCCTTCTTGATTGTTTGTCTTGTTTCTTCATTACCCTTTATTAGGTTGTCTTCCTCCTTTATCACCCGTTGTTGTTGGTTTGTCTTCCTCCATTATCACTCGTTGTTGATTATCCTCCCTCATCCGTCATGATTGTGTGTCCTTCCTCACTCGTCATGATGATTGTTTGTCCTCCCTCACTCATCATGATGATTGTCCTCCCTCACTCGTCATGATGATTGTTTGTCCTCCCTCACTCATCATGATGATTGTCCTCCCTCACTCGTTATGATGATTGTCCTCCCTCACTCGTTATGATGATTGTCCTCCCTCACTCGTTATGATGATTGTCCTCCCTCACTCGTTATGATGATTGTCCTCCCTCACTCGTTATGATGATTATCCTCCCTCACTCGTCATGGTGATTGTCCTCCCTCACTCGTTATGATGATTGTCCTCCCTCATTCGTTATGATGATTGTCCTCCCTCACTCGTTATGATGATTGTCCTCCCTCACTCATCATAATGATTGTCCTCCCTCACTCGTTATGATGATTGTCCTCCCTCACTCGTTATGATGATTGTCCTCCCTCACTCGTTATGATGTTTGTCCTCCCTCACTCGTCATGGTGATTGTCCTCCCTCACTCGTTATGATGATTGTCCTCCCTCACTCGTCATGAAGATTGCTTGTCCTCCCTCACTCGTTATGATGATTGTCCTCCCTCACTCGTCATGGTGATTGTCCTCCCTCACTCGTCATGGTGATTGTCCTCCCTCACTCGTCATAAAGATTGCTTGTCCTCCCTCACTCTTTATGATGATTGTCCTCCCTCACTCGTTATGATGATTGTTTGTCGTCCCTCACTCGTCATAAAGATTGTCCTCCCTCACTCGTCATGATTGTTTGTCCTCCCTCACTCGTCATGGTAATTGTCCTCCCTCACTCGTTATGATGATTGTCCTCTCTCACTCGTCATGAAGATTGCTTGTCCTCCCTCACTCGTTATGATGATTGTCCTCCCTCACTCGTTATGATGATTGTCCTCCCTCACTCGTTATGATGATTGTCCTCCCTCACTCGTTATGATGATTGTCCTCCCTCACTCGTTATGATGATTGTCCTCCCTCACTCGTTATGATGATTGTCCTCCCTCACTCGTCATGGTGATTGTCCTCCCTCACTCGTTATGATGATTGTCCTCCCTCACTCGTTTTGATGATTGTCCTCCCTCGTTATGATGATTGTCCTCCCTCACTCGTCATGGTGATTGTCCTCCCTCACTCGTTATGATGATTGTCCTCCCTCACTCGTTATGATGATTGTCCTCCCTCACTCGTTATGATGATTGTCCTCCCTCACTCGTCATAATGATTGTCCTCCCTCACTCGTTATGATGATTGTCCTCCCTCACTCGTTATGATGATTGTCCTCCCTCACTCGTCATGGTGATTGTCCTCCCTCACTCGTTATGATGATTGTCCTCCCTCACTCGTTATGATGATTGTCCTCCCTCACTCGTCATGGTGATTGTCCTCCCTCACTCGTCATAAAGATTGTCCTCCCTCACTCGTTATGATGTTTGTCCTCCCTCACTCGTCATGGTGATTGTCCTCCCTCACTCGTTATGATGATTGTCCTCCCTCACTCGTTATGATGATTGTCCTCCCTCACTCGTCATAATGATTGTCCTCCCTCACTCGTTATGATGATTGTCCTCCCTCACTCGTTATGATGATTGTCCTCCCTCACTCGTCATGGTGATTGTCCTCCCTCACTCGTCATAAAGATTGTCCTCCCTCACTCGTTATGATGATTGTCCTCCCTCACTCGTTATGATGATTGTCCTCCCTCACTCGTTATGATGATTGTCCTCCCTCACTCGTTATGATGATTGTCCTCCCTCACTCGTTATGATGATTGTCCTCCCTCACTCGTCATGGTGATTGTCCTCCCTCACTCTTTATGATGATTGTCCTCCCTCACTCGTTATGATGATTGTCTTCCCTCACTCGTCATGGTGATTGTCCTCCCTCACTCGTTATGATGATTGTCCTCCCTCACTCGTTATGATGATTGTCCTCCCTCACTCGTTATGATGATTGTCCTCCCTCACTCGTCATGGTGATTGTCCTCCCTCACTCGTTATGATGATTATCCTCCCTCACTCGTTATGATGATTGTCCTCCCTCACTCGTCATGGTGATTGTCCTCCATCACTCGTTATGATGATTGTCCTCCCTCACTCGTTATGATGATTGTCCTCCCTCACTCGTCATGGTGATTGTCCTCCCTCACTCGTTATGATGATTGTCCTCCCTCACTCGTCATGGTGATTGTCCTCCCTCACTCGTTATGATGATTGTCCTCCCTCACTCGTCATGGTGATTGTCCTCCCTCACTCGTTATGATGATTGTCCTCCCTCACTCGTCATGGTGATTGTCCTCCCTCACTCGTTATGATGATTGTCCTCCCTCACTCGTCATGGTGATTGTCCTCCCTCACTCGTTATGATGATTGTCCTCCCTCACTCGTCATGGTGATTGTCCTCCCTCACTCGTTATAATGATTGTCCTCCCTCACTCGTTATGATGATTGTCCTCCCTCACTCGTTATGATGATTATCCTCCCTCACTCGTTATGATGATTGTCCTCCCTCACTCGTCATAATGATTGTCCTCCCTCACTCGTCATAATGATTGTCCTCCCTCACTCGTTATAATGATTGTCCTCCCTCACTCGTTATGATGATTGTCCTCCCTCACTCGTCATAATGATTGTCCTCCCTCACTCGTTATAATGATTGTCCTCCCTCACTCGTTATGATGATTGTCCTCCCTCACTCGTCATAATGATTGTTCTCCCTCACTCGTCATAATGATTGTCCTCCCTCACTCGTCATAATGATTGTCCTCCCTCACTCGTCATAATGATTATCCTCCCTCACTCGTCATAAAGATTGTCCTCCCTCACTCGTCATAATGATTGTCCTCCCTCACTCGTCATAATGATTGTCCTTCCTCACTCGTCATAAAGATTGTCCTCCCTCACTCGTCATGGTGATTGTCCTCCCTCACTCGTCATAATGATTGTTCTCCCTCACTCGTCATAATGATTGTCCTCCCTCACTCGTTATGATGATTGTCCTCCCTCACTCGTCATTGTGATTGTCCTCCCTCACTCGTCATAATGATTGTCCTCCCTCACTCGTCATAAAGATTGTCCTCCCTCACTCGTCATAAAGATTGTCCTCCCTCACTCGTCATAAAGATTGTCCTCCCTCACTCGTCATAAAGATTGTCCTCCCTCACTCGTCATAAAGATTGTCCTCCCTCACTCGTCATAAAGATTGTCCTCCCTCACTCGTCATTAAGATTGTCCTCCCTCACTCGTCATAAAGATTGTCCTCCCTCACTCGTCATAAAGATTGTCCTCCCTCACTCGTTATGATGATTGTCCTCCCTCACTCGTCATGGTGATTGTCCTCCCTCACTCGTTATGATGATTGTCCTCCCTCACTCGTCATGGTGATTGTCCTCCCTCACTCGTTATGATGATTGTCCTCCCTCACTCGTCATGGTGATTGTCCTCCCTCACTCGTTATGATGATTGTCCTCCCTCACTCGTCATGGTGATTGTCCTCCCTCACTCGTTATAATGATTGTCCTCCCTCACTCGTTATGATGATTGTCCTCCCTCACTCGTTATGATGATTATCCTCCCTCACTCGTTATGATGATTGTCCTCCCTCACTCGTCATAATGATTGTCCTCCCTCACTCGTCATAATGATTGTCCTCCCTCACTCGTTATAATGATTGTCCTCCCTCACTCGTTATGATGATTGTCCTCCCTCACTCGTCATAATGATTGTCCTCCCTCACTCGTTATAATGATTGTCCTCCCTCACTCGTTATGATGATTGTCCTCCCTCACTCGTCATAATGATTGTTCTCCCTCACTCGTCATAATGATTGTCCTCCCTCACTCGTCATAATGATTGTCCTCCCTCACTCGTCATAATGATTGTCCTCCCTCACTCGTCATAAAGATTGTCCTCCCTCACTCGTCATAATGATTGTCCTCCCTCACTCGTCATAATGATTGTCCTCCCTCACTCGTCATAAAGATTGTCCTCCCTCACTCGTCATGGTGATTGTCCTCCCTCACTCGTCATAATGATTGTTCTCCCTCACTCGTCATAATGATTGTCCTCCCTCACTCGTTATGATGATTGTCCTCCCTCACTCGTCATTGTGATTGTCCTCCCTCACTCGTCATAATGATTGTCCTCCCTCACTCGTCATAAAGATTGTCCTCCCTCACTCGTCATAAAGATTGTCCTCCCTCACTCGTCATAAAGATTGTCCTCCCTCACTCGTCATAAAGATTGTCCTCCCTCACTCGTCATAAAGATTGTCCTCCCTCACTCGTCATAAAGATTGTCCTCCCTCACTCGTCATAAAGATTGTCCTCCCTCACTCGTCATAAAGATTGTCCTCCCTCACTCGTCATAAAGATTGTCCTCCCTCACTCGTTATGATGATTGTCCTCCCTCACTCGTCATGGTGATTGTCCTCCCTCACTCGTTATGATGATTGTCCTCCCTCACTCGTCATGGTGATTGTCCTCCCTCACTCGTTATGATGATTGTCCTCCCTCACTCGTCATGGTGATTGTCCTCCCTCACTCGTTATGATGATTGTCCTCCCTCACTCGTCATGGTGATTGTCCTCCCTCACTCGTTATAATGATTGTCCTCCCTCACTCGTTATGATGATTGTCCTCCCTCACTCGTTATGATGATTATCCTCCCTCACTCGTTATGATGATTGTCCTCCCTCACTCGTCATAATGATTGTCCTCCCTCACTCGTCATAATGATTGTCCTCCCTCACTCGTTATAATGATTGTCCTCCCTCACTCGTTATGATGATTGTCCTCCCTCACTCGTCATAATGATTGTCCTCCCTCACTCGTTATAATGATTGTCCTCCCTCACTCGTTATGATGATTGTTCTCCCTCACTCGTCATAATGATTGTTCTCCCTCACTCGTCATAATGATTGTCCTCCCTCACTCGTCATAATGATTGTCCTCCCTCACTCGTCATAATGATTGTCCTCCCTCACTCGTCATAAAGATTGTCCTCCCTCACTCGTCATAATGATTGTCCTCCCTCACTCGTCATAATGATTGTCCTCCCTCACTCGTCATAAAGATTGTCCTCCCTCACTCGTCATGGTGATTGTCCTCCCTCACTCGTCATAATGATTGTTCTCCCTCACTCGTCATAATGATTGTCCTCCCTCACTCGTTATGATGATTGTCCTCCCTCACTCGTCATTGTGATTGTCCTCCCTCACTCGTCATAATGATTGTCCTCCCTCACTCGTCATAAAGATTGTCCTCCCTCACTCGTCATAAAGATTGTCCTCCCTCACTCGTCATAAAGATTGTCCTCCCTCACTCGTCATAAAGATTGTCCTCCCTCACTCGTCATAAAGATTGTCCTCCCTCACTCGTCACAAAGATTGTCCTCCCTCACTCGTCATAAAGATTGTCCTCCCTCACTCGTCATAAAGATTGTCCTCCCTCACTCGTCATAAAGATTGTCCTCCCTCACTCGTTATGATGATTGTCCTCCCTCACTCGTCATGGTGATTGTCCTCCCTCACTCGTTATGATGATTGTCCTCCCTCACTCGTCATGGTGATTGTCCTCCCTCACTCGTTATGATGATTGTCCTCCCTCACTCGTCATGGTGATTGTCCTCCCTCACTCGTTATGATGATTGTCCTCCCTCACTCGTCATGGTGATTGTCCTCCCTCACTCGTTATGATGATTGTCCTCCCTCACTCGTTATGATGATTGTCCTCCCTCACTCGTTATGATGATTGTCCTCCCTCACTCGTTATGATGATTGTCCTCCCTCACTCGTCATAATGATTGTTCTCCCTCACTCGTCATAATGATTGTCCTCCCTCACTCGTTATAATGATTGTCCTCCCTCACTCGTTATGATGATTGTCCTCCCTCACTCGTCATAATGATTGTCCTCCCTCACTCGTCATAATGATTGTTCTCCCTCACTCGTCATTATGATTGTTCTCCCTCACTCGTCATAATGATTGTTCTCCCTCACTCGTCATAATGATTGTCCTCCCTCACTCGTCATAATGATTGTCCTCCCTCACTCGTCATAATGATTGTCCTCCCTCACTCGTCATAAAGATTGTCCTCCCTCACTCGTCATAATGATTGTCCTCCCTCACTCGTCATAATGATTGTCCTCCCTCACTCGTCATAAAGATTGTCCTCCCTCACTCGTCATGGTGATTGTCCTCCCTCACTCGTCATAATGATTGTTCTCCCTCACTCGTCATAATGATTGTCCTCCCTCACTCGTTATGATGATTGTCCTCCCTCACTCGTCATTGTGATTGTCCTCCCTCACTCGTCATAATGATTGTCCTCCCTCACTCGTCATAATGATTGTCCTCCCTCACTCGTCATAATGATTGTCCTCCCTCACTCGTCATAAAGATTGTCCTCCCTCACTCGTCATAAAGATTGTCCTCCCTCACTCGTCATAAAGATTGTCCTCCCTCACTCGTCATAAAGATTGTCCTCCCTCACTCGTCATAAAGATTGTCCTCCCTCACTCGTCATAATGATTGTCCTCCCTCACTCGTCATAATGATTGTCCTCCCTCACTCGTCATAATGATTGTCCTCCCTCACTCGTCATAATGATTGTCCTCCCTCACTCGTCATAATGATTGTTCTCCCTCACTCGTCATAAAGATTGTCCTCCCTCACTCGTCATAAAGATTGTCCTCCCTCACTCGTCATAAAGATTGTCCTCCCTCACTCGTCATAGATGATTGATTGTCCTCCCTCACTCGTCATAAAGATTGTCCTCCCTCACTCGTCATAAAGATTGTCCTCCCTCACTCGTCATAATGATTGTCCTCCCTCACTCGTCATAAAGATTGTCCTCCCTCACTCGTCATAATGATTGTCCTCCCTCACTCGTCATAAAGATTGTCCTCCCTCACTCGTCATAAAGATTGTTCTCCCTCACTCGTCATAATGATTGTCCTCCCTCACTCGTCATAATGATTGTCCTCCCTCACTCGTCATAATGATTGTCCTCCCTCACTCGTCATAATGATTGTTCTCCCTCACTCGTCATAAAGATTGTCCTCCCTCACTCGTCATAAAGATTGTCCTCCCTCACTCGTCATAAAGATTGTCCTCCCTCACTCGTCATAAAGATTGTCCTCCCTCACTCGTCATAAAGATTGTCCTCCCTCACTCGTCATAAAGATTGTCCTCCCTCACTCGTCATAAAGATTGTCCTCCCTCACTCGTCATAATGATTGTCCTCCCTCACTCGTCATAATGATTGTCCTCCCTCACTCGTCATAAAGATTGTCCTCCCTCACTCGTCATAAAGATTGTCCTCCCTCACTCGTCATAATGATTGTCCTCCCTCACTCGTCATAAAGATTGTCCTCCCTCACTCGTCATAAAGATTGTCCTCCCTCACTCGTCATAATGATTGTCCTCCCTCACTCGTCATAAAGATTGTCCTCCCTCACTCGTCATAATGATTGTCCTCCCTCACTCGTCATAATGATTGTCCTCCCTCACTCGTCATAATGATTGTCCTCCCTCACTCGTCATAATGATTGTCCTCCCTCACTCGTCATAATGATTGTCCTCCCTCACTCGTCATAATGATTGTCCTCCCTCACTCGTCATAATGATTGTCCTCCCTCACTCGTCATAATGATTGTCCTCCCTCACTCGTCATAATGATTGTCCTCCCTCACTCGTCATAATGATTGTCCTCCCTCACTCGTCATAATGATTGTCCTCCCTCACTCGTCATAAAGATTGTCCTCCCTCACTCGTCATAAAGATTGTCCTCCCTCACTCGTCATAATGATTGTCCTCCCTCACTCGTCATAATGATTGTCCTCCCTCACTCGTCATAATGATTGTCCTCCCTCACTCGTCATAATGATTGTCCTCCCTCACTCGTCATAATGATTGTCCTCCCTCACTCGTCATAATGATTGTCCTCCCTCACTCGTCATAATGATTGTCCTCCCTCACTCGTCATAATGATTGTCCTCCCTCACTCGTCATAATGATTGTCCTCCCTCACTCGTCATAAAGATTGTCCTCCCTCACTCGTTATAATGATTGTCCTCCCTCGTTATGATGATTGTCCTCCCTCACTCGTCATAATGATTGTCCTCCCTCACTCGTCATAATGATTGTCCTCCCTCACTCGTCATAATGATTGTCCTCCCTCACTCGTCATAATGATTGTCCTCCCTCACTCGTCATAATGATTGTCCTCCCTCACTCGTCATAATGATTGTCCTCCCTCACTCGTCATAATGATTGTCCTCCCTCACTCGTTATGATGATTGTCCTCCCTCACTCGTCATAATGATTGTCCTCCCTCACTCGTCATAATGATTGTCCTCCCTCACTCGTCATAATGATTGTCCTCCCTCACTCGTCATAATGATTGTCCTCCCTCACTCGTCATAATGATTGTCCTCCCTCACTCGTCATAATGATTGTCCTCCCTCACTCGTCATAATGATTGTCCTCCCTCACTCGTTATGATGATTGTCCTCCCTCACTCGTCATAATGATTGTCCTCCCTCACTCGTTATGATGATTGTCCTCCCTCACTCGTCATAATGATTGTCCTCCCTCACTCGTCATAATGATTGTCCTCCCTCACTCGTCATAATGATTGTCCTCCCTCACTCGTCATAATGATTGTCCTCCCTCACTCGTCATAATGATTGTCCTCCCTCACTCGTCATAATGATTGTCCTCCCTCACTCGTCATAATGATTGTCCTCCCTCACTCGTCATAATGATTGTCCTCCCTCACTCGTCATAATGATTGTCCTCCCTCACTCGTCATAAAGATTGTCCTCTCTCACTCGTCGTAATGATTGTCCTCCCTCACTCGTCATAATGATTGTCCTCCCTCACTCGTCATAATGATTGTCCTCCCTCACTCGTCATAATGATTGTCCTCCCTCACTCGTCAAGCGTAATGGAATGAATGTTGAACATTTTCCTCGGAACTTTCTTAACATTCGGTTAAAACTTGTAAATGTAAAATGATTGTTTGCTGACTATCTACACACACAAATACATCAGTGCATCAATACAGTGTTTATACAACTCACACAAACAGTAATATATATATATATATATATATATATATATATATATATATATATATATATATATATATATATATACATATATATGTCCTGCCGAATAGGCAGAACTTGGGATCTTGGCTTAAATTGCAACGCTCACCTTGCCATATAGGAAAAGCAAAAATTTGTGTATGCAATAATTTCGCCAAAATCATTCTGAACCTAACGAAAAAAATATATTTCACTGTGTTTGTTTAGTATTAAATTATTTTAAACAAATCTAAAATATATATAGTTGGGTTAGGCTAAAATAAATTGTTCTTGTTATAATAAGGTTAGGTAAGTTTTCTAAGATTATTTTGGTGCAAAACAAAAAAAAATTTACATTAACATTAATAAAAAAAATATATCTTTAAACGTATAAGAGAAAATTTTAGAAAGGACTTAATTTTAAATGAGTTCTTGCTAATTGACCAGTTTTACATATTCGGCACGAAATATATATATATATATATATATATATATATATATATATATATATATATATATATATATATATATATATATATGTGTGTGTGTGTGTGTGTGTGTGTGTGTGTGTGTGTGTGTGTGTGTGTGTATATGGATGAGAGTCCCCAGTACAGTTCTACAGGTAGTACTCCCTATATTGTTTGGTAACAGAGTGCTTCTGACAGTGTTTGTTCATCTTGTGTGTATAGTGTAGAGTGCATAGCGGTGTGTTGTTTATAGTGAGGGGCTGTGTATAATGCATAGTGTCGTGTCATGTATAATGAGATGTCGTTTAGTGCAGTGAGTGGGCAACTCTGCCAGGCCTGCTTCCCCAGGTGTTACCACTCCCCCATTACTCCCTCACCTTCATCACTCCTCACACCACCCCCACCTCCTCCATCCCCTGAATTCCAGGAGGACTTGAGACCGCCAACCAGATCTAGGCCTACGTTCTCCTCCACCCTTCTCCACCCCCATCATGAACAACCCAGGGAATGGGCCTCCACTCACACGTGTCATTTTCCCTTGAGCCCAAGTTTACCACATAGATTGAGGTATGACAGATGATGCAGCTAGCCAGTCACAAAGCTAGAGAAACAGTGCACCTAACAGTGAAAGAAGAGCGACATGTCGGGCACTCAACAGGAATGGCCTTATACGTGCACACAATGGGTGTGCTGGATCACACATGATCCGCGCAGAGAGCAGCTCACAGCCTCCACAGGCAGATGAAAGTTCCAATGGTAACCTCCTCATTTGCGAAGATCTTATGGCATTCAAGTCTGCTGCTAGCAGTACCTTATCTCACATTCCTAAAGCGGCTCGTCCATATGCGGCAGGGAAATTCACAGATAATTGTGTCCCTCTGCCCAGTCATCGCAGGAATCACAGAGGCAGACGCAAGAACAATTCCACTGAAAACAAGAAAATCTGCACACAAGTTAGCAAAAAAATCGAAGAAGGTAACACAGTGGAAGCAATCAGAATAATTACAAGTGACAACACTGTTGCTCCCAAAGATGAGGCCACAGTCCAAGCAGTAAGAGACAAGCATCCAACAATGGACGCCCGAATCGTTAAAAACAACTCTAAGGAAGACCTCATCACTGGACAGTAATTTTGCCAGAATCAGAAGTAGATAGAACGATAATGTCATTTCCAGCAGGATCTGCAGGTTACACTGGAATTCGACCACAACACCTCAAAGAGATGGTAAATTCAGTACTCAGCACAGCTGCATCAATTCTTTTCTCCAAGTTAACAACCTTCGTCAACAACTGCCTGGCTGGACGGATTCCAGAAGAAATTAAAGCTTTCTTTTTTGGAGCTTCATTATGCGCTTTGAAGAAGAAGGATGAGGGAATCAGACCCATTGTTGTTGGTAACACTCTTCGCCGTCTCGTTCCCAAAGCAGCAGTAAGAAACATTCGCCTAGAAGCAGCCAGTTTACTCCAGCCACATCATCTAGGCTTTGGGGTCTCTCAAGGCAGGGAAGCAGCAGCTCATGCGGCAAGGGCCTACATCAGAGACCTACCAGAAGACAAGGCCGTAGTCAGACTTGACTTTAGAAATGCTTGTAATATGGTGAAAAGAGATGTGGTCTTGCCAGCCGTTCGGGATCGGTTCCCCTGTCTTTTTTTCCATCATTTCAGCTGACTACAGCAAACCCTCAATTCCTTTTTTTGGTGAACATGAAATTCCCTCATCAGAGGGTATTCAGCAGGGTGACCCACTCGCTCCACTTCTCTTCTGCTTGGCGGTAAGAGAACTAACTTCTAGTTTGCGCAGCGAGCTCAAGATCTGGTACCTGGATGATGGTACTCTGGCAGGTACTGAAGAGTCCCTGCTAGAGGACCTACAACTGGTGAATACACAGGGAGAAGCCTTGGGAATCATCCTCAATATCTCCACGTGTGAAATCATCACAACAAACCAGGAAATAATCAGAGCTGTGCGACCAATCCCTCCTGAAGTCTCTCTATCACTCCATCCAAGAGCACCCTCTTGGGAGCACCACTGAGTCATCAGGCCATCGACATACTCCTCAAGGCCAAACTGAATGATCTGAAGAGAATGAAGGAGAGAATAAAGGATCGTGATGCCCATGATGCCCTGTATCTCTTCACAAGGTGTCTTACTCTGCCAAGACTCACTTACTGAGGTATGCACCCTCTTTTGACAACCCAACATTCAACGAATATGACTCACTCCTGAGATCAGTCTTCAAGTAGGCACTGAATCTGTCACTGGAAGACCAGCAATGGGATCAGGCAACTCTCGCAGTGCGACTGGGAGGTATAGAGGTGCGCAAGGCAACACAGGTAGCTTTGCCTGCATTTATGTCCTCGTGTTTGACTTCCACTGGACTAGTCAAAGAGATTGTCCCCGAACGCTTGAGAGGTGCGGTAGGAGCTCAAGACCCTAGGTTCATTGCAGCAGACTCCTTCAGTAGACCAGCACCTCCCAAAGAGCACAAACAGTCCCACTGGGACAAACTGATCATGGAAACAATCGCCAACACAATGCTCACCAATGCTTCAGGAAAAGACAAAGCTCGTCTCCTAGCGGTGAAGGCACCACATTCAGGAGATTTCCTTTTAGCTGTTCCCAATTCCTCCCTGGGCACTCTACTCGACCCGCAGGCTATTCGGATTGGTGTTGCTGTTCGCCTAGTCGCCCCCATACTCACCGAACATAGGTATATTTGCCGCAGGGCGACGGCTGATCAATTTGGATTTCATGGTCTCGTGTGTCACATATCAGAAGGGAAGTATGCCAAACATGAGGAGGCCAACGACATCATAAAGAGAAACCTCGCCCAGCTCGTTGCCCAGTTGAACGGGAACGCAAAGTACAGAGGTCTGACGGTAGTCAAAAGCATCCAGATGGTAAGCAGATTGCCTGGTATTACACATGTGCCGCCACATCAGCGGATACCTACTTGCCATATTCTGAAGCTGAAGGGGGTGGAGCCGCCAACTACAGGGAGACCCAGAAGACCCGCAGATATGAAGGCCTCACCCCTCGCTATAACTTCATCCCAGTAGGGTCGGAGCCCTTGGAACATGGGCAAATGTCCTCTAAAGTTCCTCAAAGACCTGGGTGAAAAACTCATCACAGAAACCAAGGATCACAGAGTGGCCAGCTTCTTCTCTCAGAGACTCAGTGTTGCTATCCAGAGGAAAAATGCCTGCAGCATTCTGGGCACGCGTCCTGAGCCACGTGCCCAGAATGCTGGACGAAGTATTCGAGATGTAGGCTCTGAGATGTTATCTATGTTGTTCTATGTTGTTCTATGTTGTTATCTATGTTGTTCTATGTTATTCTTTTCTGTAAGGTTGAGGGTTCTCAGCATAGTTCCAGAGGTGGCACCTCCCTATATTTATATATATATATATATATATATATATATATATATATATATATATATATATATATATATATATATATATATATATATATATATTGTTCAAAGCAGGTGTTTATATAGTTTTCGAGTGGTTAGTGTTTTTATTTGATAAATGTATGGAAGAGGGTAAGGTACCTAGGGATTGGCAGGGAGCGTGCATAGTTCCTTTGTATAAAGGCAAAGGGGATGAAAGAGAGTGTATAAATTATAGGGGAATAAGTCTGTTGAGTATACCTGGTAAAGTGTATGGTAGAGTTATTATTGAAAGAATTAAGAGAAGACTGAGAGCAGGATAGCAGATGAACAAGGAGGCTTTAGGAAAGGTAGATGGTGTGTAGGCCAAGTGTTTACAGTGAAACATATTGGTGAACAGTATTTAGATAAGGGTAAAGAGGTTTTTGCGGCATTTGTGGATTTAGAAAAGGTGTATGATAGGGTGAATAGGGGGGGGGGGCAATGTGGCAGATGTTGCAAATGTATGGAATAGGAGGTAGGTTATTGAAAGTAGTGAAGAGTCTTTAAGAGGATAGTGAGGCTCAGGTTAGAGTATGTAGGCGAGAGGGAGATTATTTTCCAGTTAAAGTAGGTCTTAGACAGGGATGTGTGATATCACCATGGATGACTCACGAAATCATATTGACACGTTTGTTTATATTTATACATGGAGTTGTAAGAGAAGTGAATGTTCGGGTGTTGGCAAGAGGTGTGGGGTTAAAAGATAAAGAATCAAACACAAAATGGGAGTTGTCACAATTGTTCTTTGCTGATGACACGGTGCTTTTGGGAGATTCTGAAGGGAAGTTGCAGAGGATGGTTGATGAATTTGGTAAGATATGTAAAAGAAGGAAATTAAAAGTGAATATAGGAAAAAGTAAGGTGTTGAGGATAACGAAAAAATTAGGTAACGGAAGATTGGATATCAGATTGGACGGAGAGAGTATGGAGGAGGTGAATGTATCCAGATATTTGGGAGTGGACATGTCTCAGCAGATGTATCTATGAAAGATGAGGTGAATCATAGAATCGACGAGGGGAAAAAGGTGAGCGGTGCATTGAGAAGTCTGTGGAGACAAAGAATTTTATCCATGGAAGCAAAGAGGGGAATGTATGAGAGTATAATGTCATGCTACCACATATTTATTTCCTCATTTTGATAATATTACCATGCTAGTATCTTCGTTATTAGCTAATATGAAGATATTGGATCGTTGTACTATTACCCTATTCATCTTTTATCATATGTTTCTAATTTTAACTAACGAGAAATGGGTACGTGTATCCATATATGTCTTGTAGTGGTTTCATTGATATGTATAAGTACATAAGTATCATTGGATAATTCAAGAGTATTACTGGTTTGTGACATCTGAGGTTGACGCCAACTGTTAATTATATCACGTGACCCGACTTGACCTTTGATTCAAGGGGGATTGTCTAGGCAGTCTCTCTTACCTGCGATGAGAGAAGGTCTATTCTCAGATAGAAAACACTGTAGATGTACTTACGCTACGGAGCATAGGAGGCTTGAACCTAGCCTTCACATGTAGTTGGGTTACAAGTGTATAAGGAGAAATATATACCCAAGTGGATTACGACCAAGTTAATTCATTCTACTGAGTATAGCTAAACTCTCTGAGGAGACATTAAAATCCCAGCATACTACTTCTTTTAAAACTGTCTGAACAACACTGCGCTAGCCAAGGATTCGAACCCATGTTGTAATGGCCTGCCATTGTGTGGGAGAACCGCATGACGCCTTAACCCACAGGACCAACCAATCCTTCAAGAACCAAGCACCCTGCCAAGCTAGGTGTGTTACTCTTGGTGCGAGGGCATACGGAGGTGGGATAACTTTCAAGCTTTGTTGTTACTGATCAATACCACTCGTTCGTGGTCATATTTTAATATATATATATATATATATATATATATATATATATATATATATATATATATATATATATATATATATATATATATATATATATATATATATATATATGGTTTAGAAAAACACGTAAGCAAACACTATAACATATTTATTAGAAAACGTTTCGGTCCTGGGACCTTGATCACTTCTAACATACAGAGGTAGAAAGACATTATATATATAGGCGGAGAGTGAGATGTGACGCACGTGACCTGAGGAATGTCATAAGAACATAAGAATGGAGGAACACTGTAGAAGGCCTGCTGGCCCATGCGAGGCAGGTCCTTATCAAAACAACCTCTACCTATGAGGAGGACGGGTAGACGATGAAATCGTGTGACTCCTGTGTTGTTGGGTTGGTGTTGCTTAAGTATCATGTATGCCAATGTTTTTGGAATTTTTTGTAGTTTCCAGTGTTGCGTTCTATAGTGTCGGTGACGGCGATTAGTGAGGCTTCTAGGCACCGTCGGCGTCTGAGGTCTGGTTCGGTGAGAACGAGTTGTGCCTCATTCCAGTTCATCAAATGCCCCGTGGAGTCTCTGTGGAGGACACAGGCGTACCTTACATCGTCTCTGTTAGAGGCATTTCGATGCTCATTCAGGCGGACTGCAAGATCTCTGCCTGTCTCGCCTACATATTTCTTGGGACAGAACCCACAGGGGATAGTGTAGACGCCTGCTGTAGAAGTTAGAGGTGTGGGGCTGCGTTTCGTAGTGAGGTCTTTGATAGATGATGTGTTTATGGTGGTCATCTATCAAAGACATCACTACGAAACGCAGCCCCACACCTCTAACTTCTACAGCAGGCGTCTACACTATCCCCTGTGGGTTCTGTCCCAAGAAATATGTAGGCGAGACAGGCAGAGATCTTGCAGTCCGCCTGAATGAGCATCGAAATGCCTCTAACAGAGACGATGTAAGGTACGCCTGTGTCCTCCACAGAGACTCCACGGGGCATTTGATGAACTGGAATGAGGCACAACTCGTTCTCACCGAACCAGACCTCAGACGCCGACGGTGCCTAGAAGCCTCACTAATCGCCGTCACCGACACTATAGAACGCAACACTGGAAACTACAAAAAATTCCAAAAACATTGGCATACATGATACTTAAGCAACACCAACCCAACAACACAGGAGTCACACGATTTCATCGTCTACCCGTCCTCCTCATAGGTAGAGGTTGTTTTGATAAGGACCTGCCTCGCATGGGCCACCAGGCCTTCTACAGTGTTCCTCCATTCTTATGTTCTTATGACATTCCTCAGGTCACGTGCGTCACATCTCACTCTCCGCCTATATATATAATGTCTTTCTACCTCTGTATGTTAGAAGTGATCAAGGTCCCAGGACCGAAACGTTTTCTAATAAATATGTTACAGTGTTTGTTTACGTGTCTTTCTAAACCAACTTGTCGGTATTTATTACCAAGGTTTATACCATATATATATATATATATATATATATATATATATATATATATATATATATATATATATATATATATATATATATATATATATATATATAGAGGCATTTATATATATATATATATATATATATATATATATATATATATATATATATATATATATATATATCCAAGCCTAGAATAATTATAATAAAACACCAATAAAGACAACGCATAAAAGTAAATAAAATTTAGATTCCTAAATTGAAGACGATATCAAGAAGACAGTGCCAAAAGAAATGATGCCACAAAACCTGTTGAAACAGCCAGGTAGTGTGTGTGTGTGTGTGTGTGTGTGTGTGTGTGTGTGTGTGTGTGTGTGTGTGTGTGTGTGTGTGTGTGTGTCTGTGTGTCTGTGTGTGTCTGTGCGTGTCTGTGTGTGTGTGTATGTGTGTGTGTCTGTGTGTGTGTGTCTGTGTGTGCGTGTGTGTGTATGGTGTGTGTGTGTGTGTGTGTGTGTGTGTGTGTGTGTGTGTGTGTGTGTGTGTGTGTGTGTGTGTGTGTGTGTGTGTGTGTGTGTGTTTGTCAGTCAGTTACTGAAAACAAATAGGGAAAAAAATCTCACAGGAATCACAAAACGTAAAATATGTAAATTCAATGTCAAGGCAGAATGAAGGTACGGGAACTCATCAGTGAGATAATGGATTAACTGCAGACACCCTGACCTCAGAAAAAAATATGTACATAAGACATTGAGGACAACGACATACAAAATACTGCGAGGAATAGACAAGGTGGACATAGACGGGACACAGAAACAAGGGGTCACAATTGGAAGTTAAAGACTCAGATGAGTCAAAGGGATGTTAGGAAGTATTTCTTCAGTCACAGAGTTGTCAGGAAGTGGAATAGCCTAGCAAGTGATGTAGTAGAGGCAGCAACCTTTCATAGTTTTAAGACGAGGTATGATAAAGCTCATGGAGCAGGGAGAGAGAGGATCTAGTAGTGATTAGTGAAGAGGCGGGGTCAGGAGCTGAATCTTGACCCCTGGAACCACAAATAGGTGAGTTTACACACACACACACACACACACACACACACACACAAACAAACAAACAGTAGGTTTCTTCTCAGGCACTAATGAAATTTTTCGGAGCCGCAACAACAGTAACCCATTCCTGGGATTTCTTGTATTCTTAAATTATAACATACCTCATATTGGTGTGATATTTAAGGAGAGGAGAGATATCAGAACTGGGTTACAATAAGATCATTTATTGCCCCGGTCTCTCCGTCCTTCCAGATCACCCAAGACTTAGTTATACATGCTCAACAAATAATGGAAGGATTGACGACACTCACATTGCTGTACTGAAGTCTCCCAGCTCAGACTGACAGATTACATCACCATATGTATGACACCCATCTTGTGTGATGGAATATGACAGGGAAACATAACTGGCTTTTGTTCATATTATGTAACTATAATATATAACAGGGTAGTCGTACACTGTCGTTGAATCCATGTTAGTTAAAACACATGAAAATTCTAGTATAAACATGACGATTTTGCACGTCTCAAGATATTTCTTACGAGTTTTGATAGAGTAATCAAGAATAAGGAAAGGAATAACTGGCTTTAAATGGGTGATAAACATGAAGTGTTAGAATGTATGTATTACTTTAGTCTATTGAAGGAGCGTAGAGCTTGACCTCAGTAGAGCTTGACCTCACCAGACAGTACAACTGAGAGCGTGATGGTAAAGAGGTGGGGGAAATACACGCGCGCACACACACACACACACACACACACACACACACACACACACACACACACACACACACACACACACACACACACACACACACACACACACACACACATACACGCGCGCGCGCACACACACACACACACACACACACACATCCCTAGAAACCCCAACGAAGACCATCGAGAATGTCATGACGAATTCTACAAGTGGTGTAATGCTACCTGGCGAATGTGAGTCAAAGTATCTGTTGACGATATTTACAGACACACACACACACATACACACACACACACACACAAACACGCGCGCGCGCGTACACACACACTCTCTCTCTCTCTCTCTCTCTCTCACACACACACACACACACACACACACACACACACACACACACACACACACACACACACACACACACACACACACACACACACACACACAAAACAGAGCGATGGTGGGCACACTGGCTGAGGTGGCAAGGAGAGCTCACTTGAGCAGAGCAGAGGTACTGGTAATGGGCGATTTCAACCACAGGGAGATCGATTAAGAAAACCTGGAGCCACATGGGGGTCCCGAAACATGGAGAGCCAAGATGATGAATGTGGTACTGGAAAACCTCATGCATTAACAAGTCAGGGACACGACCAGAGAGAGAGGGGAGGATGAGCCAGCAAGACTGGACCTTGTGTTCACCCTGAGCAGTTCAGACATTGAGGACCTCACTTACGAGAGGCCCCTTGGAGCTAGCGAGCACGTAGTTCTGAGCTCATAATATATAGTAGAGTTACAAGTGGAGAGGGTAACGGGAATTGAATGGGGAAAGTCAAACTATAAAAGGGGGACTACACAGGTATGAGGAACTTCCTGCATGAGGTTCAGCGGGAGAGAGAACTGGTAGGAAAGTCAGTAAACAAGCTGATGGAATATGTAACAACAAAATGCAAGGAATCAGACTTAAGGTTTGTTTCCAAGGGCAATAGAAATACTGGGAAGACCAAAGCGAGTTCTTGGTTTACCCGAAGGTGTAGGGAGGCAAAAACTAAGTGCACCAGAGAATGGAAAAGGTACAGGATGCAAAGGACCCAGGAAAATAAGGAGATTAGCCGAAGAGCCAGAAACGAGTATGCACAGGTAAGGAGGGAGGCCCAGCGACAGTACGAAAACGACATAGCATCGAAAGTCAAGTCTGACCCGAAACTGCTGTATAGCCACGTTAGGAGGAAGACAACAAAGACCAGGTGATTAGGCTGAGGAAAGAAGGTGGGGCACTCACAAGAAACGATCAAGAGGTATGTGAGGAGCTCAACGTGAGATTTAAGGAAGTATTTACAATGAAGACAGGAAGGCCCCTGGGGGGACAGAACAGAGGGGGACACCAGCAAGGAATATACCAACAAGTGTTGAATGACTTACATACAACTGAGGAGGAGATGAAGATGCTGCTAAGGGACAGTGATACCTCAAAGGCAATGGGACCGGACAACATCTCCCCGTGGGTCCTTAGAGAGGGAGCGGATATGCTGTGTGTGCCATTAACCACACTCTTCAACACATCCCTTGAAACTGGGCAACTACCTGAGGTATGGAAGACGGAAAATGTAGTTCCCATTTTTAAAAAAGGAGACAGAAAAGAGGCACTAAAGTATAGACCAGTGTTACTGACGTGTATAGCATGCAAAGTCATGGAGAAGATTTTCAGGAGGAGAGTGGTGGGGCACCTGGAGTGGAACAAGAGTATAAACGCCAACCAGCGTGGATTTATGGAAGGCAAATCCTGTGTCACAAACCTTCTGGAATTTTGTGATAAAGTAACAGAAGTAAGACACGAAAGAGAGGGGTGGGTTGGTTGCATCTTCTTGGGCTGCAAGAAGGCCTTCGACACAGTTCCTCACAAGAGATCAGCGCAGAAGCTAGAGGATCAGGCGTGTATAATAGGAAGGGCACTGCAATGGATCAGAGAATACCTGACAGGGAGGCAACAACGAGTCATGGTACGTGATGGGGTATCACAGTGGGCACTTGTGACGAGCGGGGTCCCACAGGGGTCGGTCCTAGGACCAGTGCTATTTTTGGTATATATGAATGACATGATGGAAGGGTTAGACTCAGAAGTGTCAGTGTTCACAGATGTTGTGAAGTTAATGAGGAGAATTAAATCAGATGAGGATCAGGAAGGACTTCAAAGAAACCTGGACAGACTGGACACCTGGTCCAGCAACTGGCTTCTCGAATTTAACCCCGCCAAATGCAAAGTCATGAAGATCGGGGAAGTGCACAGAAGACCGCAGACCGAGTATGGGCTAGGTGGTCAAAGACAGCAAACCTCGCTCAAGGAGAAAAATCTTGGGGTGAGTATAACACCGAGCACGTCTCCGGAAGCACACATCAACCAGATAACTGCTGCAACATATGGACACCTGGCAAACCTGAGAATAGCGTTCCGATACCTTAATAAGGAATCGTTCAAGACACTGTACACCGTGTACGTCAGGCCCATACTGGAGTATGCAGCACCTGTTTGGAACCCACACTTGATCAAGCACGTCAAGAAATTAGAGAAAGTGCAAAGGTTTGCGACAAGGTTAGTTCCAGAGCTAAGGGGAATGTCCTATGAAGAAAGGTTAAGGAAAATCGGACTGACGACACTGGAGCACAGGAGGGATAGGGGAGACATGATAACGAACAAAATACTGCGTGGAATAGACAAAGTGGACAGAGACAGGATGTTCCAAAGAGTTGACACAGAAACAAGGGGTCACAATTGGAAGTTGAAGACCCAGATGAATCAAAGGGATGTTAGGAAGTATTTCTTCAGTCATAGAGTAGTCAGGAAGTGGAATAGCCTAGCAAGTGAGGTAGTGGAGGCAGGAACCATACATAACTTTAAGATGAGGTATGATAAAGCTCATGGAGCAGGGAAAGAGAGGACCTAGTAGCAATCAGTGAAGAGTCGGGACCAGGAGCTATTAATCGACCCCTGCAACCACAAATAGGTGAGTAGAAATAGGTGAGTACACACACACACACTGCAAACTCCACATACACACTCATACACCACAACTCACAAACCCACCTTTTACTTATAGTCCCACACACACACACACACACACACACACACACACACACACACACACACACACACACACACACACATTTACACCCACACATTCTCACGTATACAGGCACACACTCTCCCCCACACCCTCCCCCACCTATCTTCCACTCCTTCCCCTGATCCCCTCCTCTCTCTCACCCTCCTTCTCCCTGTTCTCCCTCATTCCCCCTCTGCCTCTCCCCCTCCTCTCCCTCATTCCCACTCTGCCTCTCCGTTTCTCTCTCCCCCCTTCCTTCTCCCTCCTCCTCTCTCCTCATTCCCCCTCCCCATCCCTCACTCACTTCACCACTGTCTCCAGTTTCCTCCTCTACCTCCCTCCCCCCCACACACTCGAACAAACACACCACGAAACAAACACACAGAATTCCATAAGTTTTTCATTGTGTGGCAAACAAAACAAAACAAAAATTGGGGTGCCAGAGAGCAAGAAGGAAAACCAGGGGACTGCATGATGAGTCTGCAAAGGAAGCTTGGGCAGCAGAGATCATGAAAAGGGAACATGAGTAGGGAAAGAAGCTAGAAGAACTTAGCATGAGAATGGAGGCGAGCAAGAAATGGGAGATGCAAGTCACAACAACAGAGGCTAGGATACAGAGATTAGAAGAGGAACTGAAAAATCTGAAACAGCATAAAGACCTAAAGAACATTTTAGGAATGACAGCAGGGACTGTTACCTCAGTCACAAGCAAGGGTGCTGTAGGGAACAAAGGAGTGAAAATGTATGCAGAGGCCCTATCAGACCATCGCAGAGCCCGAGATGGAGAGAACCACATCAGGAGTAATCGAGGGGGACTGTAGAAAATGAAAGAGCTAAGCTATATGTGGAGGCCCTAATAGACCACAGAAGAGCCCAGGGAAAGCTGAGAAGAGAAAATGACAGGCCACTGGGCCTAATGACAACAGATAGTGAAGAAACTGAAGAAAGGAAAGCTGCAATGGAGGAAACCAAATCAGATCAGGGGATACATAGGGACATGAAAAGGAGAAATCAGTCTTTGTTTATGGGCTCCAGGAAGCTGAAGGGGAAACTTGCAAGGGGAGGAAAATGTGATCAAAAGCATCATAAAAGCAATAGGAGAAGATGACATGACCCAGCTGGCAAGTTTTTGGAGAATAGGGGGTTTTGCAAGAACAAGAACCCGGAGACGATCATCCTCCTGATGATCTCCATGACTTTGCATACTATACACGTTAGTGAAACAGGTCTGTAGTTTAATGCCCGTGTCTGTCTCCCTTTTTAAAAATTTGGACTTCATTTGCCATCTTCCATACCTCAGGTAGTTGCCCAGTTTCAATGGATGTGTTGAAGATTTTCGTTAGTAGTACACACAGCATGTCTACTCCCTCTCTAAGGACCCATGGAGAGATGTTGTCTAGTCTGACTGCCTTTGAGGTATCAAGTTTACATAGCTTCTTCACCTCCTGCTTTGTTATGTGTACCTCATCCAGCACTTGTTGGTGTACCTCCCTGTTCTGAATTCCTGCAGTTCTACCTGTTTCTACTCTAAATACTTCTTTAAATCTCATGTTGAGCACCTCACATACCTCTTGGTCATTTTTTGTGAACTCCCCACCATCCTTCCTCAGCCTGATTTCCTGGTCCTTGACTGTTGTTTTCCTCCTGATGTGGCTATGCAACCGCTTTGGGTCAGACTTGACTTTCAACGCTATGTCATTTTCGTATTGTCGCTGAGCCTCCCTTCTTATCTGTGCCTATTCGTTTCTGGCTCTTTGGCTGTTCTCTTTATTTTCCTGGGTCCTTTGCCTTCTGCACCTTTTCCATTCTCTAGTGTACCTAGTTTTTGCTCACCTACACCTTTGGGTGAACAAAGGACTCGTTCTGTTCTTCCCATTATTTCTGTTTCCCTTGGGAGCAAATCTCTCCTCTGCCTCCTTGCATTTTGTTGTCACATAGTCCATTTCTTTTTCTGTTTTTCCTGCTAGTTCTCTCTCCCACTGAACGTCTTGCAAGAAGTTCCACATGCCTGTGTAGTCCCCCATTTTGTAGTTTTTTTCCCGTCCTATTCTTGCTGTTCTTTCCACTTGTAGCTCAACTATGTAATCAAAGCACAGAAACACATGATCACTAGCTCCAAGGGGCCTTTCATACATGATATCATCGATGTCCGAAGTACTCAAGGTGAATACAAGGTCCAGTCTTACTGGATCATCCTCACCTCTCTCTCTGGTAGTGTCTCTAACATGTTGAGGCATGAGGTTTTCCAGTACTACATCCATCATCTTGGCACTCCATGTTTGGGACCCCCAGGGCTCTAGGTTTTCCCAGTCAATCTCCCTGTGATTGAAATCACCCATAACTAGTAACTTTGCTCCCCCATGTGAGCTCTTCTGGCCACCTCAGCTAGTGCATCAGCCATTGCTCTGTTGCTCTCATTGTATTCTTCTCTTGGCCTCCTGCAGTTCTGTGGCAAGTTTTACATTACTGCAATTACGACCTTATGGCCCTCAGACTGGATTGTTCCTACTAAGTAGTCCCTTTCGCACATTCCATCCATTTCCTCAAATCCCCACTGGTTTTTAACGAGCAGTGCAACTCCTCCTCCCCCTCTCCTCCCTCTATTTTTCCTGATGATTTGATATCCAGGTGGAAAGATTACATCTGCTACCATCCTGGTGAGTTTTGTTGCTGTGAGTGTTATTATGTCTGGGGATGTCTCCTTTATTCTTTCATGCCACTCCTCACACTTATTTGTTATTCCGTCGGCATTTGTATACCACACCTTCAACTTCTTTTCTAAAAGTGTGGTCTGGGGGGTACACTGGGGTTGGGGAAGTGATTGCTGTGAGAGTGGAGTTTCTAATGAGGTGGGTGGGGCACTGGATATGGCATGTGTGTTTTGGGTTAGAATGTTTGGTTGCATTGGGGTTGTCCTGGTTGGGGGCTTCTGTAGGTGGTTGTGAGGGAGGCTGTATTTGATCTTCCTCCTGAGTCTGGGTTCTCCTGCCCATCTTCACTTCTCTCTTCTCTTTTCATCTTTGTACCATCTCAGTTTCTCCCTTTCTTCTTGTGTTCTGTCACTGTTGAGATACATCTTCTGGTATGCTGGCATGTCCCATAGTCTTGCTTTCCCCTGCAGGATCTTGTTCTGAGTCAATTCTACCTTGAAAGTCACTGTCACTGGCCGGGTTCTTTTTCTTACAAAACCCCCTATTCTCCGGAAATTTGCAAGCCGGGTTATGTCATCTTCTCCTATTGCTTTTATCATGCTTTTGATTGTATTTTTCTCCCCTTGTCTTCTTCCTTTGTAAGTTTTCCCTTCAGCTTCCTGGAGCCTATAAACAAAGACTGACCTCTCCCTTTCATGTCCCTATGTATCCCCCTGATTCGATTTAGTTTCCTCCATTGCAGCTTTCCTTTCTTCAGTTTCTTCACTATCTGTTGTCCTTGGGCCCAGTGGCCTGTCATTTTGCCTTCTCAGCTTTCCCTGGGCTCTGCTGTGGTCTGTTAGGGCTTCCACATATAGCTTAGCTCTTTCATTTTCTACAGTTCCCTCGATTGCTTCTGATGTGGTTCTCTCTTTTTCTCGGGCTCCACAATGGTCTGATAGGGCTTCTGCATACAGTTTCATTCCTTCGTTCCCTACAATCCCCTTGTTTATAACTGATGTAGCAGTCTCTGATGTCATTCCCAAATTGTTCTTTAGTTTTTAGGCTGTTCCAGATTTTTCAGTTCCTCTTCTACTCTCTGTATCCTAGCCTCTGCTGCTGTGACTTGCATCTCCCACTTCTTGCTTTCTGCATCTATCCTCTCTTCCATTCTCATGCTAAGTTCTTTTAGCTTCTTTCCCCACTCATGTTCCCCTTTTTGTGAGCTCTGCTGCCCAATCCTCCTTCACAGACTCATGCTCCAGTCCCCTGGTTTTCCTTCCTGCTCTCTGGCAACCTTTTTTTTGTTTGCCACAGAATGAGAAACTAATTTAATTCTGTGTGTTTTGTGGTGTGTTTGTCCGAGTATGTGGAGGGGGGGCGGGGAAGGTCGAGGAGGAAGCTGGAGACAGTGGCTAAATGGGAGAGGGGTAGGGAGGGGGATTGAGGGGAAAATATGGGGAGGGAGGAGGAGGGAGAAGTAGAGGGGGAGAATGGGAGAAGGAGAGGGGGGAAAGAGGGAGAGGAGGGGGAGAATAATGGTGAGAGAGGGGGAGATCAGGGGAAGGAGTGGGAGATAGGTGGGAGAGGTTGCAGAGGGGAGAGAGTGTGTGTGAGGCTGTATATGTGAGAATGTGTAGGTGTAAACATGTGTGTGTGTGTGTATGTGGAACTATATGTGGGTTTATTAAGTGTCTGAAAAGTAGGTGGGATTGTGTGTTGTGGTGTATGAGTGTGTATGTGGAGTTTGCAGTGTTCCCCTACCTGGTCACACCTTCCTGTGACCTGACCCACACCTACCTACTATTTTGCTTCCTCTATGCTTTTACTTATCCCTAGTCTAATAGACGCCTGTCTTGCCTTGTTATGTAAATTACCAATTGCTATTCAATATTGAGTACTTGATAGCCTATTCTTTACCGTACTAGGAGAGTTGGACCGTTCACAATCAGCTTGGCGGTTAATTGGAAACCCAAACTCACACCCAACATCCACCCATAGGCGAATACTTGCGATGCAGCCTGTAGATTGAAGAATTGAGACACTTATGCAACATATGGGAAGCTTTATTGAAGAAACGTTTCGCCACACAGTGGCTTCATCAGTCCAATACAAAGTAGAAGTGGGTAAGGAGAGTAGAAGTTTGAGGTAATCAGTTCCACAACCTGGAATCGATGTGTTCAGTCCATCACTCTTGTAGGAAGTGCAGCATAGGGCCATTCATCACAGCCTGTAGATTGTCCAGCTCGATGTGATGTCCTGGCGTAAATCCACCTCCGTTTCTTCTCGACATATAATGTACCCTATTCACCGTATTTCTTTCACTGGTCACACATTTGTTTCACTTTATTATCTTTCTTGGGTGACACGTGGCAACGTCGCCTGGAGCACACTAGGCCTGCCCACTCTAAATGCACCACCACTTATATATCACATAAAATTGTGGCTGTCCCCACACTTATGTGGTTCAGTTCAAATTGTAAATCGTTTCAAGGATTGTTCACTACCCTGACACACTTAGCGACCCTTGCAGTACACTTGGGTAGTATGTGTGTGTGTGGGTGTGTGTGTGTGTGTGTGTGTGTGTGTGTGTGTGTGTTTGTTTCTGTGTATGTGTGTGTGTGTTTGTGTTTGTTTGTGTGTGTGTTTGTGTTTGTGTGTTTGTGTGTGTGTGTGCTTGCGTTTGTGTGTATGTGTGTGTGTGTGTGTGTGTGTGTGTGTGTGTGTGTGTGTGTGTGTGTGTGTGTGTGTGTGTGTGCGTGTGTGTGCGTGTGTGTGCGTGTGTATGTGTGTGTGTGTGTCTGTGTGTATGTTTGTATTTGTGTGTGTGTGTGTGTGGAAGGAATATATATATATATATATATATATATATATATATATATATATATATATATATATATATATATATATATATATATATATATATATATAATCCATCATTTAATAATAATTGGAAAAGAGAAAAGTTGGATAAGATAAATGAGAGATCACAAAATCAGATAAGGTAAAACTTCTTGTACTTAGAGATTTTAACTATAAAGAAATAAATTGGACAGCCTATGAGGCTAGAACTGCAATTAAATAGTCACTAGATTTCCTCAATATAATGAAATTTTTTTTGTGAACCAGCATATAAATGAAGCGACGAGAATGAAAGACGGCAAGATACACCGTCAATATTACATTTAGTGTTTACTAAAACAGCGGAGGAAAGTTTACAACACAACTTATTTAATTCCACTTAACAAGAGTGAACAAGTTTTATTGGTAATATCATGTGCAGTGAAATATGACTCGGGAAATGAAAAACTAATTTATAAACAATAACGATTAGATTATAAAAAAGGGTGAATGGAACAATATTTTACAGGAGACAGATATAAATAATCTGCATTCCAAATAGGTATGTAAGAAGGAATAATAAAGAATGATTCAGTGGAAGATGCTGGAGACCTCTGAATCAAATATAATGAACATAGGAAATGAACCAGGGCTTATAAAGAATATAGGAAGTGGGCCAGGGCTAATAATGAATATTGGAAGCGGATCAATCAAGAAAATTATCATCAATTTAAGAAGGCTAGAAATGAATATACGAATGTAAGGAGAAAGGAGGAGAAAAATGTTGAAAAAGAAGTGGTAGACAAGAGCAAGGTAGAACCAAACCTTTTAAGTTTTTAAAAAGTAACCTAAATGTTAAGTACAAAATACGAGGAATGAATGACGATAGCAAAATCACTGAAGTTGAGGAGGAAATATGGCAAGTATTAATGCAATATAATCGCAAACAGGCGATCTTAATAATGCAGAACAAGTCACATAGGGATGGTAATCTTTAGCTCAAGATCTTTCGTATCTCTCTGTGACATGGCGTAAGCGCTTTACGCTTCTGTCTTCCCGCAGAGAGAATTTTCCCCCTACTATCTGTTACTAGCCTTGCAACAACGAATAGCTCCTGACAATGCACAGAGAGTGCGAAACATCTTGAGCAAAACATTTCTATCCCCATGTGGCTTGTTCTGCATTGTGAGGTGCTAAATAGAAATATTCAGTGTGTTTTCAGAAAAGAAGATAAGTTTTCATGAAGATTTTAATCAGACAGACAGCTGAATTAGTAGTTACTGAAATATCTAAAGCGGACGTAAAGAAATTGTTAGTAGATGTCGTTAAAATACTATAGGACTACACAGGATAGTACCCTGGCTCTTAAAAGAATGAGCAGGTGAGTTAGTTTTTTTAGAATTTCAGTACAACAATGTAAATTAGCTAATATACGGAAGATGACCCACATTATGCTTATATTAAAAAAGGTAACAACGACAACCATTTAAACTATAGGGCAATTTCGCTGACAAATGTTGTAAAATTATTGGAAAAAGCTTTTAGAGTAAAGTGAATTCAACACTTAGAGAATAAAAACATTCTAACTGGTAAAGAACAAAAAGGCATAATAGCATTTGTGCATTTCTAACTAGTAAACAATTTGGTTTTCGGTCTGTACATTCATGTACATCAAATCTGTTAAGTCATTATTTAAAGAATTGCAGAAATTAGTCAAGAAAGAAATGGTTAGGAAGATTGTATTTACGTTGACTTTTGATAGAATTTCCCATGAAAGACTGATTTAGAAACTGCAAATTATAAGAGGAATTAAAGGTAAATTACTACATTGTATACGAGACTTCTTATTTGAGAAGAAAATTTGAACAATTAAAAAAGGTAATATGTCTGCCTGGGAGGATGTCACATGTGGGATGCCACAAGGGTCTGTACTTGCCCCAGTAACGTTTCTAATTTAAATAAAGGATTTACCAGAAGGAATAAAAAAATATATATGAATTTTGCTGATGATGCAAAAGTTAAGTAAAATTAATAAAATAAATGACTGCAAATCTTTACAATATCTGGATAAATGGAGCCCAAAGAGTAACAAATGGATGATGGAATCTAATGTAGATAAATGCCATATAATGAAATTGGAAGAACGTGAAATCAGGCCACGTGAAGAATAAAGACTGTGACAAAATATTGAAAGTGTTAGGTAGAGAAAAGTATTTTGGAGACAACACAAAATTGTCACAGGAAGATTATGTAAATGAAATTGTGAGAAACTCATGTGCTACTCTGACAAACTATAAAATAACTTTTTCAAATATTTTTATAATGAAATGTTGAGAAGGTTCTTTACATTAGTTAAAAACTGGAATATACAGGCTTATGTAGTGCCCGCACCTGAAAAAAAACAGATATGTTAAAAAATGTCCAAAGAAGAGCTACCAAATGGCTGCCAGAGTTTAGCAGTATATACTATGATGGAAGACTGAAAACATTAAACATGCCTATGTTGGGTGATAGAGGAAAAGAGGAGACATGATAAACACATATAAGGTCTTGAAAGAGTAGATGAAGACGCTTTCTCAGTACGTACAACAGGGATAAGAAAAGGCCACAGTTGCAAACTGAGAAAAAGTGGCGTGAGAATAGAAATTTTTTCTTCTCGGAATAGTTGACAACTGGAGTGCATTATGAGAGGAATGTGTCAGCAGGTGGAACTAAGTAAAGAAATTGTATCCAGAGTTTCTAGAGGAATCATAACCCGCAAATAGGAGAAATAAACTGATAGACCAAGTCGGACCGAAACGCCGTCATAAGTTTTTTTTTTCAAATATTAGTTGGAGTTAACTAAGAAACTCATTACTGTAGGGCTGAAGTAAGTTTTGATAAAGATTATTGAAAAGTTGTCGCTAATGATTGACTATGAATAGTATAAAAATTTCCAAGGAAAATAAAATAAGAAAGAAGTTTGAATGTTAATTCACATTCTCAAAGAGAATATATAAAAAAAAGCTCAGAATAAAAGAACATGTCCAGGGAAATTAACTGGCAGATGTTAAGGCTAAAGACCGCTGCATCGGGAATGCTTCAGAGCAGACTACTGCCTTGTGGTGTGGTTCCTGGGCTTAGTATCCCACGCAGGAGGCGAGCTCGACCTGCTCGACACACGAACAACCAGCTGTATAAGGTTCATCTGGGCGTGGGTGTCTGGCTCTCCTCTTTCCAGAGGAACCGCATTTTGAGACTGAGGAGGAGGCACATCCATCTCACTGTCAAGCACCAGGATGAGGCACATCCATCTCACTGTCAAGCACCAGGATGAGGCACATCCATCTCACTGACAAGCACCAGGATGAGGCACATCCATCTCACTGACAAGCACCAGGATGAGGCACATCCATCTCACTGTCAAGCACCAGGATGAGGCACATCCATCTCACTGTCAAGCACCAGGATGAGGCACATCCATCTCACTGACAAGCACCAGGATGAGGCACATCCATCTCACTGTCAAGCACCAGGATGAGGCACATCCATCTCACTGACAAGCACCAGGATGAGGCACATCCATCTCACTGACAAGCACCAGGATGAGGCACATCCATCTCACTGACAAGCACCAGGATGAGGCACATCCATCTCACTGACAAGCACCAGGATGAGGCACATCCATCTCACTGACAAGCACCAGGATGAGGCACATCAATCTTACTGACAAGCACCAGGATGAGGCACATCCATCTCACTGTCAAGCACCAGGATGAGGCACATCCATATCACTGTCAAACACCAGGATGAGGCACATCCATCTCACTGTCAAGCACCAGGATGAGGCACATCCATCTCACTGTCAAGCACCAGGATGAGGCACATCCATCTCACTGCCAAGCACCAGGATGAGGCACATCCATCTCACTGTCAAGCACCAGGATGAGGCACATCCATCTCACTGTCAAGCACCAGGATGAGGCACATCCATCTCACTGTCAAGCACCAGGATGAGGCACATCCATCTCACTGCCAAGCACCAGGATGAGGCACATCCATCTCACTGTCAAGCACCAGGATGAGGCACATCCATCTCACTGACAAGCACCAGGATGAGGCACATCCATCTCACTGCCAAGCACCAGGATGAGGCACATCCATCTCACTGCCAAGCACCAGGATGAGGCGCATCCATCTCACTGTCAAGCACCAGGATGAGGCACATCCATCTCACTGTCAAGCACCAGGATGAGGCACATCCATCTCACTGCCAAGCACCAGGATGAGGCACATCCATCTCACTGACAAGCACCAGGATGAGGCACATCCATCTCACTGCCAAGCACTAGGATGAGGCACATCCATCTCACTGTCAAGCACCAGGATGAGGCACATCCATCTCACTGTCAAGCACCAGGTTGAGGCACATCCATCTCACTGACAAGCACCAGGATGAGGCACATCCATCTCACTGACAAGCACCAGGATGAGGCACATCCATCTCACTGACAAGCACCAGGATGAGGCACATCCATCTCACTGACAAGCACCAGGATGAGGCACATCCATCTCACTGACAAGCACCAGGATGAGGCACACCAATCTTACTGACAAGCACCAGGATGAGGCACATCCATCTCACTGACAAGCACCAGGATGAGGCACATCCATCTCACTGACAAGCACCAGGATGAGGCACATCAATCTTACTGACAAGCACCAGGATGAGGCACATCCATCTCACTGACAAGCACCAGGATGAGGCACATCCATCTCACTGTCAAGCACCAGGATGAGGCACATCCATATCACTGTCAAACACCAGGATGAGGCACATCCATCTCACTGTCAAGCACCAGGATGAGGCACATCCATCTCACTGTCAAGCACCAGGATGAGGCACATTCATCTCACTGTCAAGCACCAGGATGAGGCACATCCTTCTCACTGTCAAGCCCCAGGATGAGGCACATCCATCTCACTGTCAAGCACCAGGATGAGGCACATCCATCTCACTGCCAAGCACCAGGATGAGGCACATCCATCTCACTGTCAAGCACCAGGATGAGGCACATCCATCTCACTGTCAAGCACCAGGATGAGGCACATCCATCTCACTGTCAAGCACCAGGATGAGGCACATCCATCTCACTGTCAAGCACCAGGATGAGGCGCATCCATCTCACTGTCAAGCACCAGGATGAGGGAGATCCTTCCTCTCTGTGTGCACTTTGTGGTTCTCGTCAAGTTGTTTACTTTAAGGTTTGAAAGTGGTTTTATTACTCACTAGGTTGTCTGTCAGGACCACGGTGAGTTTTATAGCAATTTTGTGTTTTTTTTAATAAAGTTTTAAATGCAAGTCAATCTTTTTTTTATAACTTAAAAGTTCTAATTATATCTATATTTATTTATAGGTAATTTTTTATGTATTGCACCTGCGTGTTATAGATTCATTTTAACGTAAATGGGGTTGTTAAGGGGAATGTATTAAAAATCTTTAAGATTGATGGGGCAATTTATTTTCTGTCTGGTTATACACTTTCTAGTGTGGGTTGTGAGTCTAGTGATGAACTGGATATTTATCTGAAGAGTGCTCAGGTTCAGCGCTCTGTAATTTCCTTACTTTTTCTACATGGATAGCAGCACCACACATAGCAGAAAGTTCCATACATGACTGGCAGCACCACACATGTTAGGCGACACAGCACTAGGCAAGCAGCACTGCACATAACAGACAACACTATACATAACATGCAGCATCATACATGACATGCAGCACTACACATGACAGACAGCACCATACATGACAGGCAGTACCATACATGGAATCCAGCACCAAATATGGCATGCAGCACCACACATGACAGGCAGCACCACACATGACAGCGCCATTCATGACAGGCGTATGTTTGGTAAACGGATATTATGCTGGAGGCAAGAAGGCCGAACGAGACTCGTATCTCGTAGTGTAATTTCCGAGACACGGCTGCCTGACTTGGAAGGTGAAGTGTTATCAGTATCCTGTGGGCTCCTTCATTCCTTTCTCGATGTAAATAGCCCTGGTGTAGGTATCCTGCAGGGTTCTACGATCACCAAGGTACTCGTCTCTAATCTGGGTACCCAGCATGGTCCTTCAGAGGCCCCTCAAGGCTCGAGCACCATGTGGGGTGCTTCAGCGGTCTTTAAAGGTCATCACTCTCGGTTTCAGAATCCTGCAATGACCTTCAGTGGTTAATAAAGGTATTCAGATCAGGTCTCAGTATCATCCGGAGTGATGATCCTATATCTGAGTATCCTTCACGGTCTTTCTGTGGTCTTTAGAACTGAACCAGGGACTAGATACCCTGAGGCTGCATTGAGAGTTCTTCACGTTCTCAAAGTTGCTACTCGACAGCACCCACCCCAACACTCTACCGCTGCCATGAATACAGCCAGCGTTTCATACCTTACATATATATATATATATATATATATATATATATATATATATATATATATATATATATATATATATATATATATATATATATATATATATATATATATATGTATATATATATATATATATATATATATATATATATATATATATATATATATATATATATATATATATATATATATATATATATATATATATATATATATATATATATATATATATATATATATATTGACAGAAAGGTGGGCTGGTGCAAGTATGAGTAGTGGGGGAGGGGGGGTTGAAGAGGGTTGGAATAGTTTTAAAAATGCAGTATTAGAATGTGGGGCGGAAGTTTGTGGTTATAGGAGGGTGGGTGCAGGAGGAAAGAGGAGTTATTGGTGGAATGATGAAGTAAAGGGTGTGATAAAAGAGAAAAAGTTAGCTTATGAGAGGTTTTTACAAAGCAAAAGTGTTATAAGAAGAGTAGAGTATATGGAGAGTAAAAGAAAGGTGAAGAGAGTGTTGAGAGAATGCAAAAGGAGAGCAGATGATAGAGTGGGAGAGGCATTGTCAAGAAATTTTAATGAAAATAAGAAAAAAATTTTGAGTGAGTTAAACAAGTTAAGAAAGCCTAGGGAACGAATGGATTTGTCAGTTAAAAACAGAGTAGGGGAGTTAGTAGATGGGGAGATGGAGGTATTGGGTAGATGGCGAGAATATTTTGAGAATAATTTCACGCACTGGCCAGTGAGGTATACCATCTTTTAGGAGTGAAGAAGAACAGGATGTGAGTGTGGGGGAGATGCGTGAGGCATTACGTAGAGTGAAAGGGGGAAAAGCAGCTGAAACTGACGGGATCATGACAGAAATGTTATAAGCAGGGGGGATACAGTGTTGGAGTGGTTTTTATTTTTGTTTAATAAATGTATGAAAGAGGGGAAGGTACCTAGGGATTGGCAGAGCATGTATAGTCCCTTTATGTAAAGGGAAGGGGGACAAAAGAGATTGTAAAAATTATAGAGGAATAAGTTTACTGAGTATACCAGGAAAAGTGTATGGTAGGGTTATAATTGAAAGAATTAGAGATAAGACAGAATGTAGAATTGCGGATGAGCAGGGAGGTTTTAGAGCGGGTAGGGGATGTGTAGATCAAGTGTTTACATTGAAGCATATATGTGAACAGTATTTAGATAAAGGTAGGGAAGTTTTTATTGCATTTATGGATTTAGAAAAGACATGAGGTAGAGTGGATAGGGGAGCAATGTGACAGATGTTGCAAGTATATGGAATAGGTGGTAAGTTACTAAATGCCGTAAAGAGTTTTTATGAGGATAGTGAGGCTCAGGTTAGGGTGTGTAGAAGAGAGGGAGACTACTTCCCGGTAAAAGTAGGTCTTAGACAGGGATGTGTAATGTCACCATGGTTGTTTAATATATTTATAGATGGGGTTGTAAAAGAAATGCTAGGGCGTTCGGGAGAGGGGTGGGATTAAATTATGGGGAATCCAATACAAAATGGGAATTGACACAGTTGCTTTCTGCTGATGATACTGTGAAAGAGTAAGGTGATGAGTATATCAAATGATTTAGATCAAGAAAAATTGGATATCAAATTGGGGAGGAGAAGTATGGAAGAAGTGAATGTTTTCAGATATTTGGGAGTTGACGTTTCGGCGGATGGATTTATGAAGGATGAGGTTAATCATAGAATTGATGAGGAAAAAAAGGCGAGTGGTGCGTTGAGGTATATGTGGAGACAAAAAACGTTATCTGTGGAGGCAAAGAAGGGAATGTATGAAAGTATAGTAATACCGGCACTCTTATATGGGTGTGAAACTTGGATTGTCAATGCATCAGCGAGGAGGCGGTTGGAGGCAGTGGAAATATCCTGTCTAAGGGCAATGTGTGGTGTAAATATTATGCAGAGAATTCGGTGTGTGGAAATTAGGAGAAGGTGTGGAGTTAATAAAAGTATTAGTCAGAGGGATGAAGAGGGGTTGTTGAGGTGGTTTGGTCATTTAGAGAGAATGAATCCAAGTAGAATGACATGGAGATCGTATAAACCTGTAGGGGAAGGAAGGCGGGGTAGGAGTCGTCCTCGAAAAGTTTGGAAGGAAGGGGTAAATGAGGTTTTGTGGGCGAGGGGCTTGGACTTCCAGCAGGCGTGCGTGAGCGTGTTCGATATGAGTGAATGGAGACGAAGGGTATTTGGGACCTGACGATCTGTAATAAAGTTGGAAGAATTACCGACAATATGTATAGTAAAAGGACACAAGCCATTACGTAATGGCTTGATAAAGCTCCTGGAGAGCGAAACGTTGCCACAATAAATGTCACATTAGTTGCACTTGTGACCTGACGATCTGTTGGAGTGTGAGCAGGGTAATATTTAGTGAAGGGTTTCAGGAAAACCGGTTATTTTTATATAGCCGGACTTGAGTCCTGGAAATGGGAAGTACAATGCCTGCACTCTAAAGGAGGGGTTTTGGGATATTAGCAGTTTGGAGGGATATGTTGTGTATCTTTATACGTATGTGCTTCTAAACTGTTGTGTTCTGAGCACCTCTGCAAAAACTGTGATTATGTGTGAGTGAGGTGAAAGTGTTGAATGATGATGAAAGTATTTTCTTTTTGGGATTTTCTTTCTTTTTGGGTCACCCTGCCTCGGTGGGAGACGGCCGACTTGTTAAAATATATATATATATATATATATATATATATATATATATATATATATATATATATATATATATATATATATATATATATATATATATATGTCGTGCCGAATAGGCAGAACTTGCGATCTTGGCTTAAATAGCAACGTTCATCTTGCCATATAGGACAAGTGAAAATTTGTGTATGCAATAATTTCCCCAAAATCATTCTGAACCTAACGAAAAAAATATATTTCACTGTGTTTGTTTAGTATTTAATTATTGTACGCAAATCTAAAATATATTTAGTTGGGTAGGGCTAAAATAAATTGCGATTGTTATAATAAGGTTAGGTAAGTTTTCTAAGTTCCTTTTGGTGCAAAATTATAATTTTTTACATCAAAATTAATGAAAAAAATATATCTTTAAACGTATAAGAGAAAATTTTAGAAAGAACTTAATTTTAAATGAGTTCTTGCTAATTGACCAGTTTACATATTCGGCACGACATATATATATATATATATATATATATATATATATATATATATATATATATATATATATATATATATATATATATATATATATATATATATTTGAACTTTAAAGTAGCTTATCATATCTCGGCTAGAACATTACATTAGCTTATCATAGCCCAGCTAGAACTTTAAGATCAGTTGTTATTGCGTCGTCTCATGTAATCATATTCGTACGACTACGACTCGTCCTTTCTCTGTGTGCTCTCTCCGGCTTCCTGGGACCACTACAACCCCAAGTCCACTTTTATGAGCAAGTCCCAGACTGGGAAATCTCAGGTCCCAGACCGGGGAATCTCAGAGCAGCAATGAAAAGACCGCTTATTTAACTCTTCCATGAGAGCGGAATGCTTATCTGTCAGTAGTGAAGTACGGTGCTGAAGAAGTTTTTTACTGGGACAACGTTTTGCTCTGTAATAAAGCTCTACACAGAGCAAAACGTTTTTCTGACAAAAGCTTGTGTCTCGATCTTCCATAAAAAACACAAATTGCCTTGCACAGTGTGCTTGTAGTTACCTAGAAGTATTGTATTTCACTGTAAGTTCATATTGTATTACATATATGTTGTATTGTATCGTGTACTAAACTGTTTTATGTTATGTTAAATTTTACTGAACTGAGCCTTTTTATACTGTAATATGTTGCAATGTCTGTATTGTGCTGTAGTGTGTGTGTGTGTGTATAAAAAAGATTATTTGGCGTTCTGGTAGCGGGGAGTAAATGATAAACTTCTTCGAAGGCTTCTTACTTTATTGTTAAGTCGTGGTGGGTACACAGGCTTGTGTGTTGTGCCCATGGCCCGGGAGGGCCATCCCGCGAGAGAGAGCTAGGAGTAGGCCTTGTGTCTTCCTGCTAGGCCGCTGTGTGAGTGAGAGCGTGGCAAGTGCAGGCAGGCTGAAGTGGCAACGCCTATTGGTGGCAGCACCAGCATGGCGCGAAATATGAACTAAGCTGGCAGACAGCATGGGCTGTCTGTGCAGACAGTACAGGCTGTCTACATACGCTCGGCCACCTACCACATGGTCGACCCGACCATGTCTGGCAGTAAAAAAAACTCGGTCTCTCTCTCGTAGGCACAGGGCACAGAACACAAAATAAAAACATATATATACATATGGACATGGAAAAAAAACTTCCTACAGGGAGGGAAGAAAAAAACATGTGGGGTGTGCTAAACATCGTGGTCATTGAGCGTCGATGGGCATCACTGCACGCCTTCCTGCGTCTGGACAGATACCGCAACACAGGAGACATCGTTATCGTTGCGGCTGAGCTGTGACGTAACGGGTTACGGTCTCCTCTGGAACGGTGAAGCAGTCACAGTCATCGTAGGAGTCGCTGCAGGCTTTCACTCAACCTGGGGCACGACATGCTGGTGCCCTCGAGTGAGGCGTCGACAAAACTCGGCAACTGGGCAGGACTTCTGGCAAGTGACTCAGGAGGACACTTCTCGCTGGGCTGTCACTGCCGGCGAGCGTGGAGAGAGTTGTGGAGAGAGTCGTGGCAGAGACGACTGGGCGAAACATCTGGGAGTCGTAACATCATACACCAGACTGCAGTGAGAGAGCTAGCAGTCAAAGTGACATCATCTTTGTGCAGGCTGCTCACTGAAGCTTGTGACACGAGGCTGACACAGCGCCTGCCAACAGGGCTAACTGCTGCTTGACGAATGTCATTCTCTCGGCAGTTGGAGTTATAGCAGAGGTTAGTCTAAGCGTCCCCAGACTTGTTTCTCTACATATAACTGCATTCTGAAGGTCTGGAGGTG